>NC_025999.2:40120111-40155271 GCF_000442705.2 Elaeis guineensis
GGTTTCATATCGATGGTCTCTGATGCCTGATTGCCCATCGAATTTGGACTCAATATTTATGAGAGGTTTAATTATTGATTTAATCACTAATTAACTCAATTTGATTGAGTAATTATTTTTGGATCAAGTCCAATTAAATTGGATTCAGTTTGGATTGACCCGATTAGGTTAAATGTTGACCTAATCGCTAAGGTGGTTTAGTCCCTGATTTGATCAGGGGTTAGGTTTAGTTAATTCCTGATTTGATTAGAATTTTATTAAGCCTAATTGAGCCTAATTATGTTGGGTTTAATTTGATCTAATTGTGCTCAACCTATTTTAAACTAGGTTGGCTCAATTTGAATCAAACCACCTTGTTTTAAATTCCCTGCGTCACCCAACTTCCTTGCACCCATTTGAATTCACGAGAAGAAAACTTCTCGTGAAATTTTTTTCTCATGTAAAACCCTTCCCCACGTCCTCATTTGTGCACATATGG
The DNA here is from genome assembly GCF_000442705.2 of Elaeis guineensis. Classification (NCBI taxonomy): domain Eukaryota; kingdom Viridiplantae; phylum Streptophyta; class Magnoliopsida; order Arecales; family Arecaceae; genus Elaeis; species Elaeis guineensis. The sequence continues at coordinate 40,120,590 of NC_025999.2, forward strand.
ATGGATAAATTAATTAGTTAGCCATTCAAATTCAAAGCATGTTTGAATTTGAATGGATAACTTATCACTTCCTTTCATCCTTATCCATTTTGTGCGCCACATTACTTACACGAGAAAAGGTTTCTTGTGAACTTTTTCATGCACAAAAGAGCCACGCCCCTTCTCTTCTCACGCCCAAAAGGATAGGGATAAGTTAGTTTTTGTTTGAATTCAATTTGATTTGAATTCAAATGTGTAACCTCTTGTCTTTATCCTCTACGCGGATAAGAACGTTCGACGTTTTTTAAAAAGAGGAGAAGGTGGGACGTGCGTAGAAAATTAGGAGAGAAACTTTGGGGCGTGAGGAAGGCTTCTGTGCAAGGTGAAGGTCCAAACCTTCTGAGAGAAAAAGAAAGAAAAGAGAAAAAATTGGGCGCAGGGTTTTTGGTGTGTACCCTAGGTTTCTACTTAGGGTTCGGGAAGTGAGATTGGTGTGCACGAGTGTCGTGAGTCCACCAAATTTCAGAGAGAGATCCATCAGCCTCTCAAGTAATTGTGAGATGATCTGGGCATCCGAGAAGTCGGCACACATCGATCGAAGGAGTTCGATAAACATCTGCCATCAAAAGGGTGAAATCACGAACTAGCATTCGTGAGGAGCTGATCAGACGGGAGCTTTGTGTGGATGATCCACAGAGGCCAACAGTTAGGTGGCTATGACGTGATGATCAGAGCCCTTCGACGGTGATCAGATTGCAGTTATCGACTACCCGCAAAAGGTGATTTGGTTCTGAACACAGTACTGGTAAAACGTTTACTGATTCAAATTTGAATTTCAAATTTAAATGCATGCTGTTTGTATCATATTTAGATCCTAGTGTAGGGTTAATTAGTATTAATTAATGAGATTAATTAATAATTTCGCTGTAAAATAGTAATTTTGAAAAAGTTTTAAAATTACCATTTTGCCCCTGCACTAAATTTTCGCTTCACATACCATACCAGTGTCTCCACACTCTTTGGTTAAGAGGATAACTAACTTATATGATACACAATGACCTACACTTGGTATTGCTATCATCCTATTAACAGCATATCATTCAGTTGTGAACACGTTTTAAGGACTAAGTGACAATCCTCCTTTATCGATTAAATATCATCCTAAGGACTTCATCATAATATAGGAGTTCAAATAAGATGGACAAAATATGATGAAAAAGTTACATAATTTTTATTAATAAAAATTTATATATAAATTATAATTATGGGTACAGTTATCAACAGGATGATGATTAGCTTTGGACATATTTTTCAATAACTCCTATTTTGACTAAATCAATTGGTATAGTATCGTATATCTATCTTCGACTCATGATCATCGACTTCTTGATTTTGAGAGTTTTAGTAAATGGGTTGGCTAGATTCTCTTTTTCATTGATCTTCTGAAAGTCGATATCACCTCGATCCACGATCTTCCAGATAAAGTGGTAGCGACGCAGAATATGCTTGGTGCACTGATGGGACTTTGGCTTCTTGACTTGAGTAATGACTCTAGTGTTGTCGCAGTATAATAGGATAGGTCCATTGATGGAGGGTGCCACTCTGAGCTCAATGATGAACTTTCACAGCCATATAGCTTCCTTCATAGCATCGGATGTCGCGATATACTCCACCTCGCAAACAAAGCCAGCTACGGTATGTTGTTTGAAATTTTTCAATAGATTACTTTATCGTTCAGGATAAAAATATAATTCGATACACTCTTGCTATCATCATGGTCTGACTGAAAGCTGAAGTCGGTGAACTCCACTAGTTTCAAGTCAGTTTCACCGTAAATAAGCCCTTGGTCCTTAATATTTCTCAAATACTTAAGGATGGTCTTTATGACCTTCTAGTGGTTCTCTCCTAGATCAAACTGGTATCTACTCACTACCCCTAGTGAGCCATGTCTGATCTTGTACATGTCATGACGTACATTATAGAATTCACTGTCGAAGTATATGAAATTCTACTCATACGCTCTCTTTCTTGAGGAGTTGTCGGACAATCCTTCTTTGAGAGAAAAATTTCATGGTCTATCGGGAGTAGCCTTTCCTAAAATTCTCTATGCTGAACTGTTTCAGCATGATGTCTATGTACGTGGACTGAGATAATCCAAGCAATCTTTTCGATCTATTTTATAGATCTTCATCCCAAAGATGTAGGATGTTTTTTCCAAATCCTTCATAGAGAACTGAGATGATAACCAAACTTTTATTTCTTGTGATGCAGGGATGTCATTCTTGATTAAGAGAATATCATCCATATACAGTATGAAAAATACAATCATAGAGTCATTTATCTATTTATAAATGTAGGGTTCTTCTTCATTCCTAATGAAGCCATACGTTCTGATTACCTTATCAAAATACATGTTCCAACTCCTAGATGCCTGCTTTAATTCATAGATGGATCTCTGAAGCTTGCACACTTTGGACTCATCTATGGATGTGAAATCCTCAGGCTGTATCATATACACCTCTTCTTTCAATTTTCTATTTAGAAAAACTATTTTACATCCATTTGTCAGATTTTATAGTCCATATGTGCCGCTATCACAAGCATAATCTGAATGAATTTGAACATTGCTATTCGAGAAAATATTTCATCATAGTCAATATCATAATGCTGACAATAACTTTTGACAACCAAATGAGCTTTATAGGTCTCCACCTTTCTGTCTATGCCCTCTTCCTTTTGAAGATCCACTTATACCCTATGGGTTTAATCCCTTCAGATGAATCAACTAATGTCTACACATCATTGACCTTTATAGATTTTATTTTAGATTTTATGGCTTTAAGCTATTTATTAGAGTCAGACCTCTGTGTTGCATCCATATAGATAATCGGATCCTCATTATTCTCATCAAGTTCAATAGGATCCCCATCTCAGACCAAAAAATCATAATATCTATCTAGTTGACATGATACTCTATCGAATATTCTTAACGGTGCCTCCACAACAGGTTTCGAATTTGACATCATCAAATATGATTTCATGGGTTCACTAGACTATGTCAGTTCTACTTGTTGAACTTTCTCAAGTTCAATCTTAGAGACATTAATCCCTTCCCCAAGGATTTTTTCTTAAAAAGACTGCCCCTAAGGCTGACAGACACTTTTTGTTCATCAGTAAGATAGAAATAATATCCTTAGTTTCTTTAGGATATCCTATAAAAATATATTTATAAGACCTGACTCCAAGTTTGTATATTTTGAAATATTTGACATAAGCCGGACATCCCCAAATCCTAAGGTGAGAGAGCCTTGTCTTACATTCCATCCATATCTCATATGGTGTTTTACTTACAGATTTACTAGGATCCTTATTAAGCACATAACAAGCTGACTCGAGTTCATATCCTCAAAAACATATCGACAGACTAGAAAAGCCCATCATAGTCAAGCCATGTCCAACAGATTTCGATTCCTCATTTCCGACACACCATTATGTTGTGTGTTCCAAGAGGTGTCCATTGAGAGAGAATTTTATTCTCCTCAAGATATGTCAGAAATTCATCAGAAAATATTCACCTCCTCGATCTGATCGAAAAATTTTAATATTCTTTCTAATTTGTTTCTCTATCTCATTACAGAATCGTTTGAACATTTCAAATGATTTGGACTTATGTTTCATCAAGTAGATGTTTCCATACCTAGATAGGTCATCTATGAATATAATGAAATAGTGGTACCCTTCTCTGGCACAAGTGCTCATGGATCCATATACATCAGTATGTATAAGACCCAGAACATCACTGGCTCATTTATTGTTTTCAGTAAAAGGTGATCTGGTCAAGATATGTCAGAAATTCATCAGAAAAATATTCACCTCCTCGATCTGATCAAAAAATTTTAATATTCTTTCTAATTTGTTTCTCTATCTCATTACAGAATCGTTTGAACATTTCAAATGATTTGGACTTATGTTTCATCAAGTAGATGTTTCCATACCTAGATAGGTCATCTATGAATATAATGAAATAGTGGTACCCTTCTCTGGCACAAGTGCTCATGGATCCATATACATCAGTATGTATAAGACCCAGAACATCACTGGCTCATTTATTGTTTTCAGTAAAAGGTGATCTGGTCATTTTTTTATATAGACAAGACTCACAGGTTGGTAATGATTCATAGTCATTATCATCAAAAATTCTTTCTTGAGATAACCTATTCATTCTGTTCTTGTTGATATGATCTAGCTTACGATGCCAAAGGTAGGCATCCATGACATTGACTATTCTAGGATGTTTATTAGATGTGTACATTATATTTAGCTGTGATACAACATAAATATCATTATTCAACTGTTCACACATTATAGTAACACCATTCAAAATGATATCACAAAAGCTTTTCTTTATTAAAGTTTCATAATTCGATTTGACCAAAAGATCTACAGAAATGACATTTAAAAGAAAATTGGGACATTAATGATAATCATTTAAAATAATAAAATAAGAATCAAATACAAGTTTGATAATTTCTAAAGCTTGAACTGAAACTGATCTTCCATCTTCAACGTTCAGAAATCTCTCACCGTCTTCAAATCTCCTACTGACCTGAAGATCCTGCAATGAATTGCAAATGTTAATAGGACTATCGGTATCCAATATCTAAGTGATTGTATCAAAAATTGAGAAGTTACAAGGTGTTATCATATAATTATCTTGTCCAGCAATCGATTTCTTCTTCTTCTTTGGCTTGTTCGGATCAAGAAAAGCTAAGTATTGAGGATAGTTCTTCTTCCAGTGAGTCTGCTTCTTACAATAGAAGTACTTTGCCTGAATTTGGTCGACCTTGAATTTGGACTTCTGAGTCTGAATCCCAATACTTTGCACCTTCTTTTTTTTTTTTCTTCCCTTTCTTAAAGGGATGACGTCCACCTGAAGAAGATTCTTCTACTAGATTCACCGTCTCCTTATTGAGCTGGTGATCCTTCTTAAAAGTCTGTAGCAACCTCAACAGATCGTGACAGTTGATTACAGACTTTGTCATTCTAAAATGACTGAGAAACGGTAGGTAGGATTTGGGTAGGGAGTTTAGGATCGCATCTTTCTCTAGCTATTCATGCAAGAAAAAGTCGAGCATGCTTAGTCACTCGATCTGTTCGATCATATACAATACATGATCGATGACTGATGCTCTCTTCCTCATCCGAGCATTTAAAATAGTGCAACAAGTCTTGTGTCGATCAACATCATCGGGAGTACCAAAAGACTCTCAATATCTTGAGCATGTCCTCTAGCTGAGCCTCTTCAAACTTTCAACTAAACTCGTCGTTCATTATAGCCTGTATTATACAATGAACTGTAGTGTGATCATTGAGCCACTTCAAATAAGTATCTCGAATTGTACCATGGGTATTAGGAGCAGGCTGCTCAGGTGTCGGATCTATATTGACATACAAAATCACTCATGTTTTAGGATGATTTTAAATTTTTGATATCAGTTATCGATATTGGGTCCCACCAACTTCTCACTGTCCAACAGTGATTGGAGTGACAAGTTTGAGGCCATATCTGCACAAAAAAAAATTAAAATCTAATCAGTATATAAATTAATTAAGCCTAAAGATATGGACTTTAGTCTAAAGATTCTCTCACTATTTTATATGAATTGGTAGCCTCTATCTTCAATTTGAGAAATTACTTTAATTCCTTAGCAGGTACTAGAATTCACACAGATTACATACGAGTTTGACTTTGGTCGGCTCATCCATGTGCATTCATGGGTAGGTTCTTTAATCAATTACTTCACTAAATAATTTTTAATAATTGATTTAGCCTCAGATAACTTTTCAATTGGCTTTGGTCTTCTCTGCAAGCTCTGGTTAGGTCTAACCATTAAGATAATCATACTTACGAATTTAACAATCAAGTGATCAGGCCCGACTTTGGCCAGCTAACCTGACCACCTGATAGAGAGAGTTGACTGAGTCATCATATTATGAATGATAATTTCAATAGTAGATGAGCACCAAGCCTTTGGGCCTCTAATGATCATCATACAAATAGATCCATTATTATCCAACTTAATGGGAGTCTATGATTTAGTTATCACCATAACTATCTCATTTTAAAGGACCTAATAATTTAGAGAATTTAATTTACAAATTAAGAGAAGAGAAAAGAAGAGATCAACCAGTAAACCACAATCCTCCCACTGACTTTACCAAGTCATTGAATTGGATTAAGGTCATACTAGTTGAAATGGCACCTAAATCAATCTTACTGATCAACTTTAATGGCATGGGTCAACTTGAATCACTTAGCAATCTAATCAAAACATAATTTATCAAATTAGCTGGATAAGTGAGATTGATGGGAGGATCTACTAAGCTTGCCTTAAACACCATCGAAATGATCAGATAAAATGCTCTCAATTAAAAATCATCGATCGAAATGCCAAACTTATCTTAGACATCAATTGGTTAATTAGTTTTGATTTGACCAGCCTAATGATTTGGGTTCAACCACTGAGCCACAATCAAGGATCATTTGGTTTAATCAAAGACATGGACTTGACCTTCTACAACAATTGTATTAGAGAAATCCTGATTTAATCTAATTCAATATTTGGTTAGATTTAATTAATTTCTCTATATGGTCCATTTACTCTTTGATTCTAACCTTAGGTCAATCCAATTTAGAGGACCTGATTTGAGCTAATCCATGCCTCCATGTCTCATGCAATATCATGAGATCTTAAATCATAATTCTAGATCTAATCGATTCTACACTTAATTCTTAATTAAGTTTTAGCATCAATATGGGTTTTAGGTTATAAAATTATTTCTCATGTAAATTTTTTATATTAAATCATAAAATTTTTTAGATCATATTTAAATTTTTATGATTTTAAATTAAAATAATTTTGATTATTAAGATTAGATGTAACTATTTTCTTTGCAACTTGCATCACATACAACAAATTTTAAGATTTCAAGATCTAGGGTTTTGCAAGAAAGTAAATTTTTCTTTTTGCTTTATTCTTCGTGGGACCTCATAATGGCACCCCTACACACCATAAGATCATCCCATTGAATGAGAGAAGAGGATCATATAACCCTACTTGCTCCTATGATCGAACGGCCTGATGATTATCCAATCTGAGTATTTTGCTACTCAGATCATCTAATCTAACATATAGAGACTGATAAAAAAAATAGATCTAAAAATAAACATATTTAGATCTAATCTAAATAACAAATAATCAGATCTAATAACATATAACCAGATCTAAAAATATATTAAATCATATCATAAGGAATATGGCTCTGATACCAATTGAAAAAAAAAATAAGACAGTACTATGCATGTAATTTAAAAATTTTTTGTAGTAAATTTATTAGATTAAATATTTTAATCTATTTTATATGCATAAGATCTAATCTAGACTATCATGCCAAAAGCTTTGATATGATTTAACATGAATATAAGATCTAAAAATAAGAATCTGCATCGATCTAATCGATGCTGCAGACTAGATTTAACCGTTAGATCCATCAAAACTAGTCTAACAAGTTCCAAACTTGTTAGCAGATTGTGGGTTGCAGATCTCCATAAATATCTCAAATAGGAGAGAGTCCCTTCAGATTGCTCATAGCTACACAAAGATGTTCGACCTCTACAGATCATCCATATGAAGATCGGTGCAGATCAGGCTCCTTGGAAGTGCTAGCTTGCATGGATCTTTGAAGGCTGAACTCTTCTTCTTCTTTTAATATCCTAGATGCTCCAAAGGAGAAGAAGAATTAGATGAGGAAGAGGAGAGAAGAGAGAGCTCTAGAGAAAAATAAAATCAGCAAAGGAACATAATATATGGCATCAATAATTGGAGACTCCCTTTATATAGATGGATTTTAGGGTTTGGGTCAAGAGGAGAGGCGCCAATATCTCCACTCCAATCCCAATATTGGCATCCCAAAATTTTCAAAATTGAGTGTTTGGCATGAGGAGGAGATTTGGTGTTTCTCACACCCAAAAACACCTTGAAGAAATTTAGGAAAAATTATCTTGGCACCATCTTTCTTTCCAAACATGAAAAATCTTTTTCCTTCTTATCTCCTTATCTCTAATTTGGATCGCATTCAAATTAGGCAAAAGATAAGATCATGACTCATCATGCTTTGCTGCCCACCCTTATTGGGCTCTTTTTCTTCATGCCAAAAATCTGAAGGCAAAACTAATTTGGCGTTGAGAATCAGAGGTGGGTCCAGGGTGGAGCAAGGCTAAGAGATAGAGTCCCTATTTGGCTTGGACTCTTCATTTTCAATTTGATTCTAAACCAAATCAAATCTAATTTGAACCCAATGATAGAAATGAACTAATCTAATTAGGAGTCTAATTATCTCAATGAATTTTTAACCCAATTAGAAATTAGCTGAGCCCAAGTCCTGATCAAATCAGGATCAAATTTTTCTTGCAATTTGACTGGATCAAATCAAAGCCAATCTAAGTCAAACTGAATCTAATTCAATTAGACTTGATCCAAAGCTCTTTACTCAATCAAATTGAGTCAATTAGCAATATAATTGCTAATAAATTCTCCATTAATAGTAGAGTCCCAATCTAGTGGGACTCTCCTCCAGAGTCTCAGTCCTAGTGGGACTCTTCACCAGAGTCACAATTCAATTGGACTCTTCAGCCATTAGATCAGACCGAATCTTCTAATGTGTGTGATCCTATGAGTTTAAACCTAAGTCGGTAGCATGAAAATAACTTTTTATACTAATCGATGTAACCATCTAGCAATAAGACCTAATGTTCGGATAGGCTGAAAAATTATAAAGCAACATTTTAGAACCTACTGACGTATGGTTACCGTATAATTCATCCTTTTGACCCAAATACTCAAGGTGACCTAGGATTTGACTGTCAACCCTAATATAGTCAACCACATTGTATTTTAAACTTTCAAATCCATCACATGGATTATCCTGACTAAGATTTTACTAAATTGAAATACACCGATGCATATCTCCTACTAATTCAGAAGGGTCAATTTCATCTTGACTCACACACCAACTTGATAAGTACTTGACTGCACCCAGTAATCTTTCATCGCTGAATTAGAAATTTAGATGGTCTGATACTAAAGTATAGTGAGTTGCTTATAAGTCACCATGGTGATCTCAGATCTGAAGGATACTTATACCCATACCTTTTATGAGCTACTTTTGACAGTAGAGTGCTCGGCAAATGATTATGTTCGGTGCGAATGTATACTTATATTCCACCTGCATGCCATACCAGTGTCTCTACACTCCTTGGTTAAGAGGACAACTAACTTATATAACACACAATGATCTATACTCGATATTGCTATCATTCTATTAAAGCATACCATTCGGTCGTGAACACATTTTAAGGACTAAGTGATAAATCCTTCTTTGTCGATTAAATATCGTCCTAAAACTTCATCACAATACAAAAGTTCAAATAAGATAGACAAAATATACTGAAAAAGTCAAATAACTTTTATTAATAAAAATTTATATACAAATTATAATTATAAGCACAATCATCAACAGACTGATGATTGGCTTTAGGATATATTTTCCAACAGCATGTGGGTATGGGTTGAATGAATTAGTTCTAGTGATCAAACTATAATCAAGATCAAATTGATTTGATCAAGCTAAAATCTGTTGTCAATTTTGAGTAGTTAATTGAATCTAATCAATGGTTGATTAGGATTAGGACAAAGAGGCTCAAAGTCGAGTTTAGTTGTAGTTGATCATATCGATTTATATTTTGATGTGAGTTGATTGACTCAAGTCCAAATTTGGTTCAGTAGTTTGGACCCATTTCAATAGGTTAACCTGATCGATTCTAATCAGCCAATTTGATATCTAAGGTAAGTATTTAGATGATGGTTATTTAATTGATTTCATTGTCTGACCTGATCAATTTTGATTGGTGTCAAAAAAAGCAACGAGGAGATGCCCATTCATCTTAACTTATCTGGCCATCTTGGAAGATTCAGTTACATGTTAGGTTATTTGTTGACTCGAGTTCATTCATGCCGACTAGGCTGGTTAGACATGTTAATGTGCTGATCTAAATTTAATCAGTCGGATGTCAGATTTGCAAATTTAGAAGAGATCTAAATCTAAATCTCCTCACTAAATATTAAGTCTAGAGGTCTTTTGTCATTGTAGAGATGTGGGTGCCTTTCTGGCGTTGATCATTCTCGATTGGTTACGATGGTTTGGTTGCATCGGAAAGGTACAATCACTCTATTGACATTTGATATCTCGAGGTAGAGATGGGATTGGGTCTAATAATGTTAGGTGAGGATTTCAATGATGGTTTTTGCACCTGCGAGTGAATGATGGGTCTGACTTAAATAAAAAATATGCTAATAACTGTTAAGTGAGGCCACAGGACTTAGAGACCAAGCTCACTACATCTTACTTAGTGAAGTAATGGATAAAGTATTGTCCACCATTGATTTATACTCATCAATAACTATTAGGTGAGGTGTGTATAGATTAATGGAACCTCAGTATCTACTTAAAATCAATCGCATATAGATTTTTGATTCTCCACCCAAGGAGTGTGGGAGATTCGAAGGAATAGTAGAAGCCTTTGTTTATTTTTAAAGCTTCTAGAATAAATATTTTTATAAGTATAAATAGTAACTAGAAACTGTTCTCTCTATAAATATCCATGTCGAGTTTCAACCCTTTAGCCCATATTCTCGATAGCAATAGGTTGATCGATGCAAACTATAAAGATTGGCTCTGAAATTTGAGAATCATTCTCAATTTTGAGAAACTCACCCATGTCTTTGATCAGGATGCACCTATGTTACCTGCTCATCCATCTCCTAATCAATGAGCTGCACTTGAGAAGTGGATGGATAAAGATAACAAGACAAAGTATTATATTTTAGCATCATGTCCAATGATCTTCGGTAATAGCATGAAGACATGAGGACTCCCAGAGAAATGCTAACTCACCTGCAAGAGTTGTATGGTGAGCAGAGTTGCATAGCTTGCTTTGAGGTCTTCTGAAGACTATTTTGAAAGAATTATGCCCTACAAGCTTATCGCATATGGGTTGCGATAGGATGTTTATTATAATTTATCTTTCAAACTCATGTAATTGATATTTTTGATTAATAAAATAAGATATTTTTGTTTCATTATATGCTGTATTTTATTTTTTTTAAGATTATAATGAACTCCATAGGTTTGGACAATAGTTTTAGGGTCATGATGAGATCACGCTAGTGAGACCTAAATCTTTGATAGTCCTAACCTAAAATATTTTTAGTCGTTGGTATATTGAGTTGGGGATCAATGATACTGGTAAGACTGGCATGTCCTATGTATGCTTAGAAATGAGGATGGTTGATCTCACAACCACTTATGTGGTGACATTAATACAAAGATATGGGTATCCATTAGAGAATGGGTTTACTGAATTGACCTATAAGAGAACATCAGATGAAGTTTTATTTACATGTCAACTGATATTTTTCTAGTGAGAGTTGTGTATGTGATCCTTAGATCTGAGGTCACCATGGTATCCTGTGTACTTGGATCCATGTTTTGGTTCACTATCTAACTTGGTTCTCTAATCTTTGTGTGGGGTGTTCTGGATATGGTGAAGAGTAATGGAGGTTATGAGTGATCAATAAGGGATTAGTCACTCCTAATAAGAGGAGTGAACATCCTATGTGATCTCATAGGTCATTGATTTAGAAGTCTTTGGCCAAAATAGAATGATAATTAAAAAAGAATTTCTAATGTATCATCAACTGAAACATCACTTTCTGATCGAGATACATAATGATAAGTGATTGAATTTAATATATTTTTTTATTGAGAAATATATCCCAAAAGTCAATTGTAAAGCTGTTGACGGTTGAGCAACCAAGTATTGTAATTGATTTGTTAATAAATAAAATATATTTTTGATATTTTTATCATAAGTTTTTATCTTCTAACGAACTCTGTTATTATGATGAAGTCCTTAGAACTATTTAAGTTTGATAAAGAGAGGATTTATCGATTAGTCCTTAAAATTATTCACGATCAAATGATAGGCTGTTAATAAGGATGACAGCTTCTATCGAGCATAGGTCACTGTAGGCCATATGGGTTGGTTGTCCTCTTAACCAATAAGTGTGGAGACACTGGTATGACATACAGATGAGATGTAAGGGTACATCATCATTGAATATGATCAACTCCAGAGCATTCTACGATCGAGAATGTCTCTGATGGGATATAGGTATAAGTGTCCCTTAGACTGAGATCGTCTCAGTGACTTGCAAGCAACTCACTGTGCTTTGGTACTGGACTAACTGAATTTCTAATTCAGTGATGGAAGACTTCTGGGCATAGTCAAGTACTTGCAAAGTCAGAGTGTGATCGAGATGGGATTGACCACTCCAAGAGTTGGAGAAGAATGAGTCACTGTATTTCAATTTAGCAAAACCTTGGCCAGGGTAATCCATCAGATGGATTTGATATTTTGAAATACAATGTGGACAGCCTGATCAGAGTTGACAGTTGAACTCTGAGGTGTCCTATGATCATTTTGGTCAAGAGGATGAATTATATGAAAATTATATCCGCATGGGTTCTAAGGATGTTGTTCTACACATTCGACCTATCCGACCGTCAGGTACCATTGCTAGATGGTCACTTCGATTGGTACAAAAATTTATTTTTATGCTACCAACTTAGGTTTGGACCTATGAGATCACACACATTAGAGTTTATGATCCGATCGGATAGTTGATCAACGATTAAGAATCATTCTAGGGTCAAATGATCAATACGATTGACATTTAACCTAGTGCAAGTGTTGCAGGAGGATCGATTAGCAATTCAATTACTAATTGGCTTAATTTGATTATACCAATGAACTAAAATTAAGGCTAATTGAATATGCTTTAATTAAATTTAGTTTTGGCTTGATTGGATCAAGTCCAATTGATTTATTGGATAAGCCAAGTGCAAGAAAAAATTAGTCCTAGTTCAATTAGGACTTGGGTCAACCTAATTTCTAATTTGATTAAAAAATTAAAATAAATTTAAATATAATTTAATCTGATTAAATTAAATTTTTAATTATATTAAGATCTATTTTAATTGGATTGAGCTAATTTTGGTTTGATTTGATTTGAGAAATCAAATTAAAACAAGTCATAAGATAGAATCCTAGTAAGACTAGGATTCTACCTTGGGCCACATAAGCCCCCCACGCCTTCTCTCTTATTCCACACCAATTTCCTCTTATGTTGTGTGAAAAAAATCCTCTCCGAGGTCTTCACCATGCCCAAAAGGTTTCCTCCCTTCTTTCTTACATGAAAGATGGTTGTGGATCAAATCAAAGTAGGAATAAGTTTGGATTTCAAATTTTATGAGATAGAGTTTTAGAAATCCAAAACTCTTTCTTTTTTGCACTGATTTTATCCAAATTTTTCTTAAATTTTTATATCTTTTATGGAACTTGATAGGTGCTCTTTGCTATTTGTTCATGCACAAAAAAAAGGAGGAGGCACCCAAGAGTTGGGTGCCCCTTATCTTGCCATGTTTGGATAAACCTTGACTCGGTATTTGACCTAGACAAGGACTCTATCATATCTCTCTATATAAAATAAATTTCTTTATAAAATTTTTTTAAAACATAGATAAAAGAGAGAACTTTGGGGCATCCAAAAATCAGAGAGAAAAAAGGTTGGGGTGTAGAGATATAATAGACACAAGATAGGGTGTCTAGAGAGAGAAAAGAGAAGAAGAAGAGGGTCTTCTTCTAGGGTTATTGTGTTCATCTCTTTCCTTCCTCCATCTTGAGTTTTCTGAGAGCATCTCAGATCTAAAACTCCTCCTCCTATTTTTCATCTTTGAAAAAGTCCAAATCAAGAAGAAGGAGGTACCTGATCAACCATCGAAGAAGGATCAGCGCAGTACTAGCATACTGTGCTGATTTTCTGGAGCTGGACTTCTAATTGACATTTGTGGACTCGTGTGGATGACTCCTAGAGGTCAGACATGTGTGTGGCTCACAACATCATCCTCAAGCATGGATCAGTAAGGTTAGAACATCTAACTTGTAAGGTAATAGATCTGATCTATTGTTTATTACATACATTAGATGTAGCATAGAAACATGTTGATGTGATCAACATGTAGTTCATTCTCTATATATTTTAATTTTTGATTTAATACCATGTAATAATCATGTAATAGGATATTAGATATAGAGATTCTCTAATTTTATAAAATAAAGCTTTAATTTATTTTAGTCTTTCGCTGCATGATCTTGAAAAGGTTTCAAGATCTAACCCTAAAACCCTAGATCTGGTTCCTTCAATTGGTATCAGAGCCTAGGTTGTTTATTACATGATTATTTATACATACTTAGATTATTTCTTAGATTAGATCTAATTTATAATCTAATTATTAAATCTAAAATTAAAATTTTTAGATCAATCATGAACTGCAAGGTTTTCCTGCTGTAAGGTTTACCCCTTACAGTGCAAAGGTTGTCCTAGTTCGTGTAGATCTATCTTTAATCATAAATTTATTAGATATGATCTAGATTAAATTCATAATTTATTAGATTTAAAAGATATTTAAATTTAAAATAAAATCTCTTTGTTAATATAACCTGCGCAAAGAACCATCATATTTTTGTCTGAAAAATTTACGCAGTTTAAAGTTGAAATTGTTTCAATTACATGAACCTATTTAGATTAGATCTAAAGTAGTTTCATGTTTATTTCATTTTCATCTTGATTATGAATTAAACATGCAACTTGGTTGGTGAAACCATATTGTAAAATTATTTTATAAATATAAAAATTATTTTTAAAAAACCGAACCCCAACACTCAGCCCAAAATTTAATTGAGAATTAAGAAGTTGTTTTGATTAGGTTCTAGAATTGTGAATTGAAGAACCTAAGACACAAACCATAACATATTGGGTTAATGGGTTAGTGAAAATTAGGTCCATTAATTGGGTTAGACTTAAGGTTAGATTAAAGATAGACTTAATTAGAGAATTGACTAAATCTAATCAATTGTTGTCTTAGATTAGGTCAAGGATTCTCTAGATCAATTACAATAGTTGTAGTTGGTCAAGTCCATGTCTCTAACGAGAACCAAATGGACTTGATTCTTGGCTAAGCGATCTAGAATGAACTGTTAGGTTGATCCAATCGAAACTAATTAAACCAGTTGGTATCTAAGGTAAACCAGACCGGTGGTTTTTAATTGGGAGCCCGCTTACCTGACCATTTCTGATGGTGTCCAAGGAAAGCTTTGGTAGACCCTTCCACCGATCGAACTTATCTAGCCTCTTGGTAAAATTATATTTTGATTGGATCACTTGACTATTCAAGTTGACCCATGTCAGCTAGGTAAATCAGTGTGACTGATTTAGGTGCTCCTAGACCAGCCTTTTTAATGGTCCCCTTAAGCTGACTTGGTGAAGCCAGTGGGAGGATCATAATAAGCTGGTTCATCTGATCTCATTCTCTAAATCAATTAAATTCTCTAAAATTATTAGGTCTTTAAAATAAAATAGTTATGATGATAACTAGATCATAGCCTCCCATTAAGTGGATGATAATGGGTCCATCAGTTGGATAAGCATTGGATGCCCAAAGGCCTGGTGCTTATCGACTGATGGAATTATCATTCATAATATGATTTCTTGACTGCATCCTTCTAAATGGTGGTTAGATTAGCCAACCAAAATTGAGCCTAATCATTCAATGGCTAGATGGGCCAAGTATGGTCATGTTAATGGTTGGACCTAACTAGACCTTTTCAGTGGAGGCCAAAGTCTACTGATTAGGGACTGGGGCAAAATTAAAATTACTAGAAATTATTTAAAGAAATAATTGGTTATGAATCTACCCTTAGATGTACATGGGTTAGCCAACCAAAGTTGGGCTTGTGTGCAGTCTAAGTGGATTCTAGTACCCACTAAGGAATTAGGGTAATTCCTTGAATTGGAGGTAGAGGTTATCAATTCGAATAAAATAGTGAGAGAAATTTTTTGATTAAAGTTCAAATCTTTAGATTTAATGAATCAATTACTAATTAGATTATAATTTTTTTTTGTACAAATATGGCCACTTCTCTATCGTTCCGATCATTATTGAACAATGATAAGTTGGTGGGACCCAACTTCGGTAGCTGGTATTGAAAGTTGAAGATAGTTCTGGAGCATGAACGGATCCTATATGTGATAACGAATCCTGTACCTGAGGAGTCAGCTGCTAATGCATGTGGAACAGTCAGAGATACTTACCAGAAGTGGCTCAGTGATTGGACCACGGTGCGCTGCATCATGCTGGCTGCCATGAGCGACGAGTTCAGTTGCAAATTTGAGATGGCTCAGCCAAAAGACATGCTTCAAGTGTTGGAGGATGCCTTTGGCACACCCGATGATGTGGAGAGATATAAGACTAGTTGTGCCATCTTCAATGCCAAAATGCAGGATGGTGCCTCTGTCACTGATCATATATTGTACATGATCGAGCTAATGGAGCATTTGAGCAAGCTTGGCTTTCCCTTGCATGAGCAGCTTGGGAAAGATGCAATACTGAACTCACTACCCAAGTCTTATCTCCCATTCCTCACTCATTATAGAATGACAAAGCCTGAAGTAAACTACCACGGGTTACTGGGGTTGCTTCAGAACTTTGAGAAGGATCACCAACTCCACAAAGAGTTGGTGAACTTAGTGGGAGGTTCCTCTTTTGGTTCTCGACCTTTTGAGAAAGAAAAGAAGAACAAGAAGAAGAAAGTGAAGAAGGTGCAAGTTTAGGTTGAGACATCTGTGCAGGGCCAGACCAGAAAGATCAAGCTTGATAAGAGTCTATTCTACTGGCAAGCATCCTAGATTAGATAGTGTGTCAGATATCTACTTATGGCACTGTAGGCTAGGTCATATAAACAAGAACAGAATAAACAGGTTGACTCAAGAGGGAATCCCCAAAGATAGTAATTGTGAATCACTTCTAACCTGTGAGTCCTGTCTTCTTGGTAAAATAACCAAGTCACCTTTTACTGAAAAAGGTGAGAGAGCTATTGAGCTCTTGGGCCTAGTACATACTAATGTATGCAGGCCCATGAGCACAAGCGCTAGAGGTGGATATTTCTACTTCATCACTTTCACGGATGATCTATCCAGATATGGATATGTCTATCTGATGAAACATAAGTCGGATTTATTTAAAATGTTCAAACGATTTCGAAGTGAAGTAGAAAAACAAACTGGGAAGAGTATTAAAACTCTTCAGTCTGATTGAGGAGGAAAATATCTTTCTGATGAGTTTCTCACATACCTAGGAGAGAATGAGATTCTCTCCCAATGAACTTCTCTAACACCACAGCATAATGGTGTGTCTGAAAGAAGAAATCAAACTCTGTTAGACATGATCCGATCCATGATGGGTTTTGCCAGCTTGTCGATATCCTTCTAGGGATATGCACTCGAATCGGCCTGTTACCTATTAAATAGGGTTCCAAATAAGTCTGTAATTAAGACTCCATATGAGATATGGACTGGACGTAAGCCAGCACTTTCATACCTTAGGATTTGGAGGTGCCCGGCCTATGTCAAACGGTTAGTTACAGATAAACTCGGACCTAGGTCTGACAAATGCACATTCATAGGGTATCCCAAAAAGGCCAAAGGATATTTTTTCTACCATGCTGATGAACAAAAGATGTTCGTTAGCCTTAAGACAATCTTTTTAGAAAAGGAGTTCCTTGGTAAAGGAACTGTTGCCTCTAAGGTTGAACTTGATGAAGTTCAATAGGGAGAAGGATCGACACGAACAGCTGAACCTGAGTCAAATTTGATTAGATCAAATTTGGAGCCCAATGTACCTGCACCATTAAGGTGATCCGGTAGAGTACCGCGTCAGTCGGATAGATACTATAATTTTTTGGTTCGGGACGGTGATCCCATCAAACTCGATGAGAATGATGAGGATCCGATCACCTATATGGATGCAATGCAGAGATCTGATTTCAAAAAATGGCTTGAAGCCATGAAATCTGAAATAGAGTCTATGAAGGTCAATAATGTATGGACATTGGTTGACCCACTTGAAGGGGTTAAACCCATTGGGTGTAAATGGGTCTTCAAAAGGAAGAGGGGCGCAGACGGAAAGGTGGAGACCTATAAAGCTCGTCTGGTTGTGAAGGGATATCGTTAACGTTATAGTATTGACTATGATGAGACATTTTTCCCTATGACAATGCTCAAATCCATTCGGATAATGCTTGCAATAGCTGTCCATTTGGATTATGAGATCTGGTTGATGGATGTAAAGACAGCTTTTCTGAATGGAGAGCTGATCGAAGAGGTGTATATGATACAACCTGAGGGATTTACATCCACAGATGAGTCTAAGGTATGCAAGCTTCAGAGATCCATTTATGGATTGAAGCAAGCTTCTTGGAGTTGGAACATGCATTTTGATAAGGTGATCAAAATGTATGGCTTCGTTAAGAATGGAGAAGAGCCCTGCATCTATAAATGGGCAAATGGTCCAGTTGTGGTATTTTTTGTCTTGTACGTGGATGACATTCTCTTAATCGGGAATGACATCCCCGCACTATAGGAAATAAAAATTTGGTTGTCATCGCAGTTCTCCATGAAGGACTTGGATGAAGCATCCTATATCCTAAGGATGAAGATCTATAGGGATAGATCTAAAAAGATGCTTGGGTTATCCCAGTCCACATACATAGACACTGTGCTGAAGAGGTTCAGTATGAAAAATTTCAAGAAGGGCTATCTATCGATAGGCCATGAAATTTCTCTCTCTAAGAAGGATTGTCCGACAACTCTTGAAGAGCGAGAGCGTATGAGTAGAGTTCCATATGCTTCGATCGTGGGATCTATCATGTACGCCATGACATGTACAAGGTCAGATGTGGTATACTCACTAGGAGTAGTGAGTAGATATCAATCTGATCCTGGAGAAAATCTCTGAAAAGTGGTTAAAGCTATCCTTAAGTATTTGAGAAATATTAAGGACCAATGGTTGGTTTATGACAAGTCAGATCTGAAACTTGTGGGGTTCATAGACTCCAACTTTTAATCTGACCATGATGATAGCAGAAGCGTGTCAGGTTATATCTTTACTCTGAATGGCGGAGCTATCTGCTGGAAGAGTTTCAAGCAGCATACTGTGGCAGGCTCTGTTTGTGAGGTGGAGTACATCGCAGCATCGGATGCCGCGAAGGAAGCTGTGTGGCTGAGAAAATTCATCACCGAGCTCGAAGTAGCACTCTCCCTCAATGGTCAGGTCCTGCTCTACTGAGACAGCACTGGTGCCATAGCTCAGGTGAAGGAACCCAAAGCACACCAACGGATGAAGCACATTTTGCGCCACTTCCACCTGGTCTGAGAGATCGTGGATCGAGGTGATGTCGATCTTCAGAAGATCGACGGAAAGGAGAACCTAGCCGACCCCTTCACTAAAGCCCTGGCGATAAAGGAGTTCGACAACCATAAGTCAAAGATGGGTATTAGATACTGTGTCGAGTGGCTTTAGGACAAGTGGGAGTTGTCGGAAAATATGTCCCAAAAGCCAATTGTCAAGCTGTTGATGGTTTAGCAAGCAAGTATTGTAATTGATTTATTAATAAATAAAATATATTTTTGATATTTTCATCATAAGTTTTTATCTTCTAACAAACTCCGTTATTATGATGAAGTTCTTAGGACTATTTAAGTTCGATAAAGAGAGGATTTACCGATTAGTCCTTAAAATTATTCACGACCAAATGATAGACTGTTAATAAGGATGACAGCTTCTATCGAGCATAGGTCGCTGTAGGTCATATGGGTTGGTTGTCCTCTTAACCAAGGAGTGTGGAGACACTGGTACAGCATACAGGTGAGATATAAGGGTACATCATCATTGAACGTGATCAATTTCAGAGCATTCTGCTATCGAGAATGTCTTTGATGGGATATAGGTATAAGTATCCCTTAGACCTGAGATCGCCTCAGTGACTTACAAGCAACTCACTGTGCTTTGGTACTGGACTAACTGAATTTCTAATTCAGTGATGGAAGGCTTCTAGGCATAGTCAAGTACTTGCAAAGTCAGAGTATGATCGAAACGGGATTGACCACTCCAAGAGTTGGAGAAGAATGAGTCACTGTATTTCAATTTACCAAAACCTTGGCCAGGGTAATCCATCAGATGGATTTGATATTTTGAAATACAATGTGGACAACTTGATCAGAGTTGATAGTTGAACTCTGAGGTATCCTATGATCATTTTGGTTAAGGGGATGAATTATATGGAAACTATATCCGCATGGGTTCTAAGGATGTTGTTCTACATATTCGACCTATCCGGACGTCGGGTACCATTGCTAGATGGTCACTTTGATTGGTATAAAAATTTATTTTTATACTACCAGCTTAGGTTCGGACCTATGAGGTCACACATATTAGAGTTCACGATCCGATCGGATGGTTGATCAATGATTAAGAATCGTTCTAGGGTTAAACGATCAATACGATTGACATTTAACCTAGTGCAAGTGTTGCAGGAGGATCGATTAGCAATTCGATTGCTAATTAACTTAATTTGATTAAGTCAATGGGTTAAGATTAAGTATAATTAAATATAATTTAATTAGATTTAGTTTGGGCTTGATTGGATCAAGTCCAATTGGTTTATTGGATAAGCCAAATGCAAGGAAAAACTAGTCCTAGTTCAATTAGGACTTGGGTCAACCTAATTTCTAACTTGATTAAAAAATTAAAATAGATTTAAATTTAATTTAATCTGATTAAATTAGATTCTTAATTAGATTAAGATCTATTTTAATTAGATTGATCTAATTTTGATTTGATTTTGTTTGAGAAATCAAATTAAAACAAGTCATAAGATAGAATCCTAGTAAGACTAGGATTCTACCTTGCGCCAAATAAACCCCCCACGCCCTCTCTCTTATTCCACACCAATTTCCTCTTATGTTGTGTGACAAAAATCCTCTCCCAGGTCTTCACTATGCCCAAAAGGTTTCCTCTCTTCTTTCTTACATGAAAGATGGTTGTGGATCAAATCAAAGTAGGAATAAGTTTGGATTTCAAATTCTATGAGATGGAGTTTTAGAAATCCAAAACTCTTTCCTTTTTGCATCGATTTTACCCAATTTTTTTTTGGAATTTTTGTGGCTTTTATGGCACTTTATAGGTGTCCTTTGCTGTTGGTGCATGCACAAAAAGAAGGAGGAGGCACCCAAGAGTTGGGCGCCTCTTATCTTGCCATGTTTGGATAAACCTTGACTAGATATTTGACCTAGACAAGGATTCCATCATATATCTCTATATAAAATAAATTTATTTATAAAATTTTAGTGAAAAATAGTTCAAATAGAGACCTTTGGGGTGTCCAAAAATTAGAGAGAAAGAAGGTTAGGACGTGGAGATATAATAGACACAAGATAGGGTGTCTAGAGAGAGCAAAGAGAAGAAGAAGAGGGTCTTCTTCTACGATTGTTGTGTTCATCTCTTCCCTTCCTCCATCTTGAGTTTTCTGAGAGTATCTAGATTTGAAACTCCTCCTCCTACTTCTCATCTTTGGAAGAGTCCAAATTAAGAAGAAGGAGGCACCTGATCAACCATCGAAGAAGGATCAGTGCAGTACTAGCATACTGTGCTGATTTCCTGGAGTAGAACTTCTGATCGAGATTCATGGGCTCGTGTGGATGACTACTAGAGGTTGGATGCATGTGTGGCTCACAATATCATCCTCAAGCCCGGATCAATAAGGTTATAACGTCTAACTTGCAAGGTAATAGATTGATCTATTGTTTATTACATACATTAGATGTAGCATAGAAACATGTTGATATGATCAACATGTAGTTCATTCTCTATATATTTTAATTTCTGATTTAATGCTATATAATAATCATGTAATAGGATCTTAGATCTAGAGATTCTCTAGTTTTATAAAATAAATCTTTAATTTATTTTAGTCTTCCACTGCATGATCTTGAAAAAGTTTCAAGATCTAACCCTGAAACCCTAGATCTAGTTCTTTCATTTTCATACCCACAGTTCATCTGAAATATTATTTGACTGAAGGATTGAATTACACAGGAACTTGCTACTGATGGATATTTTGATAATTTTTCATCAAAATTTTAAATCTTTCGGATAGTCATGATACATTGCTAGATGTCAATCTTGACTTATGGGCTCATCAAAATTGAAAGAATTTGATTCTAAAATTAATTTAGAAGAGTCCAAGTTGATGGAGACTCTTCAGGTGACCTAATCTCATCGGATTAGGGTTACGTTGAGAGTTTGGATCCACTGCTGGCTAGATTTTTAACCCAATAGGTCACACATTTTGAGATTTGGTCTTGGCCTGATCTAATTAGAGTTTAATATAAATTCTATAGGTTAATTTGATATGCTAGGTGAAAGGAATATGCCCTACAAGTCAATCAAAATTTATCTTTTGATGGATTTTTCTTGTAATCTTCCAGACTCATGTATTGACTTTTTAAATAATAAATGGTATTTTTCATCATATACTGCATCTTACTTTTGTAATGATTATGATGAACTCCATAAATCAGGATAATAGATTTAAGTTTATGATGAGATCATACCTATGAGATCTAAAATTCTAAAAATCTTAATTTAAAATATTTTTAGTCATAGGAGCATTGAGAAGGAGATCAATATTTTGGATAGACTAGCACTTCCTATGTATGCTCGATGGAGAGGGTGGCTGATCTTATATGCCACTTGTGTGAGATACTAATACAAGAAAGTGGGTGCTCATTAGAGAATGAGTTCACTGAATTGATCTGACTTAAGAAATATCTTATGAAATTTACTTACCCATCAAAAGATGTTTTCTTATAGTGGGAGTTATGCATATAATCTTTTAACCTGAGACTACCATAGAACTTTGTATACATGAATCTATATTTTTTAATTTATACTCATTCATGACTTAGTCATGTACGGGATGTTCTGGATATGGTAGAATGTGTATGGAGATTGTGAGTAGGTCAACATGGAATCGATGACTCCTGATAAGAGGAGATCGCATCCTACTTGCTTTGATTGATTGATGATTCAAGAAGCCTTTGATCAAAGTAGAATAAAAATTAGAAAGAGTTTTTAATATTTTATTAATTAAATCATCATATAAGATTGAGAGAAATATGAGTATAATATTAGATTTTATATCATTCCATATCTAGAGTCATATTCGGGGTGCAGAGAGATTGCAGGATCAAATTGCACGGTAACTTTCCACTGAAGAGTATTTTTGGTATTTCTACTAAAATTTTATATCTTTTAGATAGACATGATGCATTGCTAGATGTCAATCTTGTCTTGTGGGTTTGATCGAATTAAAGAGTTTAATTCAATCGCAAATTAGAAAGAGTTCTAATTATTGAAATTGGGTTAGTTCGATTGGATCTAGATTGATTAGATTAAATTCTAATCAAATCAAATCAATCTATACTCAAACCTATTGCTAGATAGATGTAAAATCCAATAGGTCACACACAAAGAAAATTGATCAGGGGTCTAATTGGATTAGATCATATTTGCAAAATTGACATGCTAGCACATGTTGCAAAAACTAGCCCCTATTTTGAATCAGGTTTGAAATTGATTCCAAATTAGGCTAATTGAGGCAAATTAATTCAAACTAATTTTGGATTTGAGTTGGGTCAGCCCTTATCTATATGTACTCAAAAATTTGGAGCCAGAAAACTAAGTCTCTATGAGTGAAGAATTTTTCTTGTGCGCAAGTGCAGTTTTTGTGTGCAAAAACAGCTTTCACGTCCCTAAGATGGGATGCCTCATCCTCAAGCTTATCCAATGTTACATGATAACATAAATTTTTGAGTGATTTCTAACTTAATTTTGAGCATAAAAAATTTTTTTGAACTTAAAATTCATTCTGGTTTAAATGTGGAAATTCATCAAAGTTGGAAATCCTGTCAGTCTGATCCATGCGCCTGACCAAGAGTCCAACTTGTGAAGGATTCTAACCCATTTGTCACACCGCTTCTTAATTTAAGATTTTTTTCACACCGTTATGATATTAGCACCTTCATTTTGGTCATTGGATGGATAAAATTACACTAATAGGTGGTGGAAAAAAATTATGCCATAGAAAGTTGCGCGACGCATCAGAGAATCATCGAGAAAAATGTTCCAAAGAGTCCTTCTGCGTGAAGCATCTCTTGGATTTTTTTTTCAATGATTGCCATATGTTAAAATTTTTTGGATGGGCATGAGAATTCATCAGAAGGTGTGAAATTTTTTGATGTATGTGAGATGCATGTGGAAGGGGTGAGAATAATTCTCGAAGGCAACCCATCGCTAAATATTTAAAGGGGGGTGCACCAGGGGATTGGATTCATTCAGATTTTTAATTTCTCCTTTCTTTCTAACATCCTCTCCCTATTATCCAATTAGTCCCTTCCTTCTCTTATTAGGATAAGTCCAAAATAGTAAGGACAAGTCTGATTTTAGGAAAGTGTCTAGGAAGAGAATTAAGGAAGATAAGGAGAGAAGGAAGGTAGTGATAGGAAGGCTAGGAGAAGAGGAAGAGGGTCTTGAGGTCCTGGTGTCCAAGAAAATTCTCAGAGTGAGAATTTTGAAGGAAGAATCATTTTAAAGAGTTGGTGTCCTGATCATAGCCTTGTGTGGATCATCATTGGAGGGTGAACAATTGGAAACCTGGTGGTGGTTCTGTCAGAATTTGGATTAAGCGCTGTAGGTATTCTTCTATAGCTTGAATTTAATTTTAAATTTATGTTATATATGATTGTTAATCATCAAGAAGATGCTAGTTTAAAAATTTTATATTTATAATTTTTTAATTTAAATTTTAAAATTTATTATGCTTTCGCTGTGCATGCCCCCCCTAAAACCTTACAGTGGTGTCAGAGCCGGTCTTGTTTGGTTCAATCATATATACATAACATTTATGTGATACATAGTATAATTTATACTATAAAATAATTTATGTCTTCTATTATGCTTTCATATGATGATATGAAATGATGCATATATGATTCACCACTTCATCATCCTGATATAAGGTTGTCCTAGCATAACGGGGTTATGCTGTAAGGTTGTCCTAGGATGATGAATGTTCATATGTTACACTTGCACATATAAAATATTTTAATGCTGATATATAAATTGGCATTATATAGTTAGAATGTCATGAGACCAAATAAAAACCCTCATTAAAAATTATATTAAGTGGTAGTGATATGCAACTATGGGTTAACCAATTTTTGATCAATTGATCAATTGGTGTCTAGAAAAGTGTTATAGGTGGTTCTTTAATTAGTTCTATTGTCTGACTTAGCCAATTTATTGATGTCTAAGGAAAGCAACAGGAGGACCCCCACCTTACTTACTTGGCTAATTTGATTAAGCGATCTTGATATTGAAAAATCATAATGTTGAAAATACTACTATGGGCCTTCTTTCATGCTAGGTTAATGTTATATCATGAACTATGACTAGTTTGTTGTGTTAATACAAGGCTTGTCACAAAGATTGATATAAATAATCCTAGTACATAGAAGATGCTTACAGTAATTTTGAATGTTCTGCTTTGTTGTGTTAACACAAGGATAGTTATATTAGAATTTGATTGTATTGAAATGAAGGGTCTAACTTAACTAAAATATTATAGCTTGTTGTGTTAACACAAAGCTAATAATATCTTAGAGGCCAAGATATGATATTGAGAATTGTATGAGATGCAATTGAAAAGTATTTTCTACTTATGAACTCATAAAGTTTTGTTGTGTTAACACAAGATCATTATGAAGAATTAGGGTCTCAATCCTATTAAGATAAATATAAAATATGTCTCATTCATTATAGTAGAGGGTTATGATGTTCGATAAAATAGTGGAAAGTATAATTAAATATAAAGATCTTATTTAATAGTATGAGGCAGCATGAGTTATTTGCTTATATAATAATTTTTAATTATTGTAGATTAAATTCTACAAATGGCATCTTCACTATCATTACGAAGAATTTTAGATTCTAACAAGTTAACCGGTCTCAATTATGTAGACTGATTGAAAAATTTAAAGATCATACTCACTCAGAAGAAGCTCTCCTATATTCTTGATGTCTTCAAAGCAGAAAAGGTTGGGGATGATGCCACAGAGGAGGAGGTATCCACATACAGAATATGAAAGAATGATAGTTTGACTGTCAAGTGCATCATACTGACCTCTATGAGCAATGAGTTGCAGAGGCAGCATGAGAGCATGGATATTCAATCCATACTCCTCAATCTTAAAGAGTTGTATGGAGAACAGAATAGGACTGCTAGATATGAGATATCTAAGTAGTTATTTCATGCTAGAATGACCGAGGGATCATCCGTACAAGACCATATCCTGAAGGTCATTAATCTGATTACTAGATTGGATCAAGTAGGTTTTGTGATGGATGGAGAATTAAGTCAGGATTTGATCCTGTAATCTCTTTCTGAGTCATTCTCTTAGTTTGTTGTGATTTATCACATGAACAAACTAAATATCTTCTTATCTGAGCTGTTGAATATGCTTAAGACAGCTGAGAGCCATATTAAGAAAGAAAAGGCTCCATTTCTTCTTGTGGGTAAAATCTCTAAGAAGAAGTCAAGTTTTAAGGGTTCAAAAAAAGCACTGAATCCTAAGGGTGGCAAGATGAAGAAGAAGGGGAAGAAAATCTCAGGACAGGGTACCTGCTTTCACTGGGGCAAGGCAAAACATTGAAAAATGAATTGCAAGTTATATCTTGCAACTGTAAAGGCTGGTGCAAGCGAAGCACCCAAAGGTATGTATGAGATACATACAATTTTATCATTAAATTCTTTCAATTTAGACTCTTGGGTATTAGATACCGCCTGCGGTTCTCATATCTGCAAATCGTTGCAGGGGCTGCAGAATATTACAGTACTAAAAAAGGGTGATTTCGAGCTCTACGACATTGGAGGAGAGTCTATCCAAGCAGAGGCTGTGGGGATATATATATATATATATATTAAAGTTATCTTTTATGAATATTTTAGAGCTAGAAAACTATTATTATATGCCTAAGATCATTAGAAATATTATTTCTGTACCGTTGCTTTTGCAACGAGGTCATGAAATAAATGGAAAGAGCAATAGCTACTCAATTTCTTTTTCTAATAAAATTTTTTGTCATGGTGTTATTAATAATGGTCTTCTAATTCTATCTAATGATAATATTTTTTATATTGATGAAAATAAAAAGTGAAAGAGAGAAGAGTTGAATAAAACTTTACTTTGGCATTGTCGACTTGGTCATATAAGTGAGACAAGGATTAACAAGTTATATAAAGAAGAGTACTTTGATCCACATGATTCTGAATCATTAGGTAGTTGTGAACTTATCTTATGGGAAAAATGACTAAGACTCCATTTAGTGGACATGGAGAAAAGATAAGTGAGTTATTAAGATTTGTACATACTGATGTATGTGGTCCTATGACAACAGAAGCCAGAAGAGGATACTCTATTTTATAATGTTCACTGATGATTTATTTAGATTTGGATATGTGTATCTTATGAAACACAAATTCGAAGCCTTTGATAAATTTATAGAGTATCAAAGTATGGTCGAGAAATAAATTAAAAAAAATATTAAAATCTTTTGATCTGATCGAGGAGGAGAATACTTATCAAATGAGATTTTAGATCATCTTAAAGAAAATAAAATTCTCTTAGAATGGACCTCTCCCTATACACCACAGCTAAATGATGTAGCAGAAAGGAGGAATCACACTTTATTAGATATGGTGCGGTCCATGATGTGCCTTACAGACTTGCTTATTTTCTTCTAAAGACATGCCCTAGAAGCTACTGTCTATATTCTAAACAAAATACCTTCAAAATCTGTATCAAGCACTCCATATGAGATATGAAGAGGAAAGAAGCCTAATCTTAAGTATCTTAAGATATGGGGCTGTTCAGCTTATGTTAAAAGAAATTTTGGACATAAGCTTAGTGCTAGGGTAGATAAATGCTTGTTTGTAGTCTATCCCAAAAAGAGTATAGAATACCTCTTTTACCATCTTACTGAACATAAGGTGTTTGTCAGTAAATATGCCACTTTTATAGAAAAAGAGTTTATCCTAGAAAGAGGCAGTGGAAAGAAAATTGAACTTGAAGAAGTTCAAGACCTACAAATGCAAGCATAAGATGATCCTCAATCAAAAATATCTATTAATGAAGTACAACCATAAAATATACCTTCTCTCTGAAGGTCGGATAGAGTACAAAATGTACCAAAAAGGTATGGGTTCATTATTGAGAATAATGAAGCCTACATCATTGAGAATGATGAACCTTTGACCTATATGGAAGCCATCATGAGTAGGGACTCAGGCAAATAGCTAGAGGTTATGAAATCCGAAATGGACTCCATGTACTCCAACCAAGTATGAACTTTAGTTGATGCACCAGAGGGTGTGACCCCTATTGGATGCAAATGGGTCTATAAGAAAAATATTGGAGTAGATGGCCAAGTTAAAACCTGTAAAGCTAGATTGGTAGCTAAAAATTTTAGGCAAAAATAGGGTATTGATTATAATGAAATATTTTCATCTGTTGCCATACTCAAATCTATACAGATTATGCTTTCAATAGCAGCATTCCATGATTATG
The DNA here is from genome assembly GCF_000442705.2 of Elaeis guineensis. Lineage (NCBI taxonomy): Eukaryota > Viridiplantae > Streptophyta > Magnoliopsida > Arecales > Arecaceae > Elaeis > Elaeis guineensis. The sequence continues at coordinate 40,149,329 of NC_025999.2, forward strand.
AAATTTGGCAAATGGATGTGAAGACCGCCTTCTTTAATGGTTATCTTGAGGAAGATGTTTACATATCTCAACCAGAAGGATTTGTCTCAAAAGGAAGAGCAAATTAGGTATGCAAGCTTAAGAAATCTATTTATAGATTAAAGCAGGCCTCGAGGAGTTGGAACATCCGATTTGATGTTACAGTCAAAGAATTTGGCTTTATCAAAAATATGGATGAACCTTATGTATACAAGAAGACTAGTGGGAGTGCCATTGTCTTCTTAGTTTTATATGTGGATGACATACTTCTTATTAGAAATGATATCCCAATATTACAATCGATCAAGATATGGCTATCAAGTAAGTTTTTTATGAAGGATTTGGCTGAAGCATCTTATATACTAGGTATAAAGATATATAGGGATAGATCTAAAAGGATATTAGGCTTGTCCCAATCCAGGTACATAGACTTAGTGCTAAAGAGGTTTAGCATGGATGGGAGTAAAAGATGTTACTTACCCATGAGTCAAGGCATACATCTCTCTAAAAAGATGTCTCCTAAAAATATCGAAAGAGAAAAATAGAATGAGTTCTATTCCCTATGCTTCGACAGTAGGGTCGATAATGTATGCTATGCTATGTACTAGGCCTGATGTTGCCTATGTCTTAGGCACAGTTAGTAGATTTCAGACTGATCCAAGAGAGGATCATTGAAGAGCAGTGAAAAATATTCTTAAGTATCTGAGAAGGACTAAAGATATTTTTCTGGTATATGAAGGATTTGATCTAAAATTAGAAGGTTATTCTAACTCTAGTTTCCAATCAGACCCTGATGATAGCAAGTCTACTTTAGGATATGTCTTTACTCTTAATGGTGGAGCTGTTAGTTGAAGAAGTTTCAAGTAGTAGACTGTAGCTGACTCAATCACTGAGGCAGAATATATAGCTGCAAGTGAAGCCATCAGGAAGCTGCCTGGATGAAGAAGTTCATCACTGAATTGGATGTCATTTCTGAGATTAAGAATTCAGTACCACTTTACTATGATAATACTGGAGTAGTTGCTCAAGCAAAGAAACCAAAGTCTCATCATAAATCCAAGCACATTCTAAGATGCTTCCATCTCGTTCGTGAAATAATCGAAAGACAAGATGTTGTCATTGAACGAGTAGAAATAAAAAATAACATAGCAGACCCATTCACTAGGGCTCTACCACAGCAGCAGCTCGATCGCCATCTTGATTGTATGGGGATAAAATATAAGGGTGATTGGCTTTAGTACAAGTAGGAGATTGAAAGGAATATGCCCTTCAAACCAATCGAAATTTATGTTTTGATGGATTTTCCTTGTAATCTTCCAAACTCATGTATTAACTCTTTAAATAATAAAAGGTATTTTTCATCATATGCTGCATCTTACTTTTGTAATGATTATGATGAACTCCATAAATCAGGATAATAGGTTTAGGGTTATGCTGAGATCATACCTATGAGACCTAAAATCCTAAAAATCTTGATTTAGAATATTTTTAGTCATAAGAGCATTGAGAAGGAGATCAATATTCTGGATAGACTAGCACTTTCTATGTATGCTCGATGGAGAGGGTGGCTCATCTCATATGCTACTTATGTGAGACACTAATACAAGGAAGTGGGTGCTCATTAGAGAATGAGTTCACTGAATTGATCTGACTTAAGAAACATCTTATAAAATTTACTTATCCGTCAAAAGATGTTTTCTTATAGTGGGAGTTGTGCATATAATCTTTTGACCTGAGACTACCATAGAACCTTGTATACATGAATTCATATTTTTTGGTTCATACCCATTCATGACTTAGTTATATACAAGGTGTTCTGGATATGGTAGAATGTGTATGGAGATTGTGAGTAGGTCAACATGGAATCGATCACTCTTGGTAAGAGGAGATCGCATCCTACTTGCTCTAATCGATTGATGATTCAGAAAGCATTTGATCAAAGTAGAATAAAAATTAGAAAATTTTTTAATATTTTATTAATTGAACCATCATATAAGATTGAGAGAAATATGAGTATGATATTGGATTTTACATCATTCCATATCCAGAGTCATATTCAGGGTGTAGGGAGATCGTAGGATCAAATTGCACGATAACTTTCAATGGAAGGGTATTTTTGATATTTTTACTAAAATTCTATATCTTTTAGATAGATATGATACATTGCTAGATGTCAATCTTGTCTTATGGGTTTGATTGAATTAAAGAGTTTAATTCAATCGTCAATTAGAAAGAGTTCTAATTATTGAAATCAGGTTAGTTCGATTGGATCTAGATTGGTTAGATTAAATTTTAATCAAATCAAATCAACTTGCACTCAAATCCATTGCTAGCTAGATATAGAACCCAATGGGTCACATACAAAGAAAATTGATTAGGGGTCTAATTGGGTTAGATCATATTTGCAAAATTGACATGCTAGCACTTGTTGTAAAAACTAGCTCCCTATTTCAAATCGGGTTCAAAATTGATTTTAGATTGGGCTAATTAAGGCCAAATTAATTCAAACCAATTTTATGTTTGAGTTGTGTCAGTCCTTAGCTATATGTACCAAAAAATTTGGAGCTAGAAAATTAAGTCTCAATGAGTCAAGAATTTTTCTTGTGCGTGGGTGCAGTTTTTGTGCGTAGAAACAGCTTTCACGTCCCATGAGATGGGATGCCTCATCCTCAAACTTATCCAATGTTCCATGATGAAATAAATTTTTGGATGATTTCTAACTTAATTTTGATCATAAAATTTTTTTTGATGTTAAAATTTCTTCTGATTTAAACATGGAAATTTGTCAAAGTTGGAAATCCTATCAGTCTGATCCATATGCCTGACCAAGAGTCCAACTTGTGAAGGACTCTAACCCATTTGTCACGATACTTCTTAATCTGAGATTTTTTTCACACCATTTTGATGTTAGCACCTTCATTTTTGGCCATTGCATGGATAAAATTACACTGATGGGTGGTGGAGAAAAATTATGCCATAGGAAGCTATACGACGCATCGAAGAATCATCGAGAAAAATATTTCAAAGAGTCCTTCTACGCGAAGCATCTCTTGAATTTTTTCTCGATGATTGCCATGTATTAAAATCTTTCAGATGGGCATGAGAATTCATCAGGAGGTGTGAAATTTTTTGATGGATGCGAGATGGTGCGTGGAAGGGGCACAAATAATTCCCGAAGGCAATCCATCGCTAAGTATTTAAAGGGGGGTGCACCAGGAGATTGGATTCATTCAGATTTCCAATTTCTCCTTTCTTTCTAACATCCTCTCCCTATTGTCCAATTAGTTTCTTCTTTCTCTTGTTAGGACAAGTCCAAAATAGTAAGGACAAGTCCGATTTTAGGATAAGAGTCTAGGAAGAGAATTAAGGAAGACAAGGAGAGAAGAAAGGTAGGGATAGGAAGGCTAGGAGAAGAGGAAGAGGGTCTTGAGATCCTGATATCCAAAAAAATTCTCAAAGTGAGAATTTTAAAGGAGGAATTATCTCAAAGAGTTGGTGTCCTGATCATAGCCCTGTGTGGATCACCGTTGGAGGGCGAACAATTGAGCGCCTGGTGGAGGTTCTGCTGGAATTTAGATTAAGCACTGCAGGTATTCTTCTATAGCTTGAATTTAATTTTAAATTTATGTTATGTATAATTGTTAATCATCAAAGAGATGTTGGTTTAAGGGTTTTATATTTAAACTTTCTTAATTTAAATTTTAAAATCTATTATGCTTGCACTGTGCATGCCCATCCTAAAACCCTACACTAGCACATTGTATTAACTCAAGTTTCTAAATTGGTTTAGATCAAATTGTTTGAGCTAACCTAAACCAGTTGCCTTTGATCCAATGGGACTGGGTCAATTTAAATTGGATCCTTATCCAACTTGAAAAAATTTTAGGTGGAGAAGGAGTCCTCTGTGCCCACTAGAACCCATGCACAAAAATTAATGCCGCCCCCCTTTTTTTTTGGCATGTGAGGTAAAGAGTCCTTAAAGAAGGCTCTTAACTAATACACGTTGCCTTAAATTTCAAACCAGATCTTCTATGTTTTGATGCTAAAAATTAATAAAATTTTTATGGCACATAGAGAAGGAAGAGTCCTTCTGTTGCAAGTATCTAGAACATAAAAAATTCACTCGATGAATTTATTTGGTGCATGGGAGTTGGAGCGCCAAAGGTTGGCGCCCCTTCATCCCATGTGACGTCCCTTGGTCCCCTATTTATAAGGGATGCTCCAAATCATTTTCTGCTAGGACTTTTTTCTAAAATTAAATAGAAAGGATGTGGTAAAGATATAAAAAATTTTGAGAAAAAGAAAAGAAGAATTTGAGTGGCAAAATTTGAAAGAAGGGTGGTGAGATTTTCAGCAAGTGTTGCTTGAGTGCCCTAGGGTTTGGTTTCTTCATATGTTGGAGCTAAAAATCAAATTTTAGGTTGTATGATATCTAAAGAGTGTCTTCATGGTGTCATTTTGATGGCAATATTGAAAGCAACTGGGCTTTGGTGTGATCATGATGCAAGTTCGAAGCCAATAGTGTTCTTTAGGAGACAAGGCTGTGATAACGCACCGATTGGGATGGATCTTGGTCATCTTTCATAGGATCACCATTGGAGGACTTCTATCTTGGAGTCTCATGGAGAACACCAATGTGCCACTTTTTTATTTTGGTGAAAGTATAAAATTCTATCCCTATGCATGCTTGTTTTTGCTTTGATCGATGTCGGCAAGGTGATTCTAAAATTTGGATTCCAACTCGATAGTTTTATGTGATAGAACTACTGATTTATATGATTTTAAAATTTTTAAAAATTATTTTTCATTGCATGATCGAAACTCAACTATGGTATCAGAGCCACCCTTGTCTGATTTGATCAAACAAGTATAATTTTGTAGTATAGAATCATTCTTGTTCATATCCTGCCAAAAATATAGCATTATTTTTAGCATCGATTCTTCAAACTCAAAAATTATTTTTGACTTTTAGTGAACCATGATTCTAAATTTTAATTATTAAATTATAAATTTATGATAATTTGGAATTTTTATTATCATGGTATCTTGATGCTTAAATCGATGTATAGAAAATAAGGGTGTTATGGATGCCTAATTAGATTAGGGTTTGTTATATTATATGAATTTGTTAGTCATATGTTATGACTTTGATTGCACCTCTATATGATTTTTGGCTAGAGAATGTGATTGCTATTATAAATAGTTGAAATATATAAATTTGCATAATTTGTAGTGTACACTTTATGCACTTATAGTTAGAATGTATCGAGATCAGTTTAAAGTCCCTTGTTTAATTATATTAAGTTATAATGTTGGGATTTATGTTTTAATCAAAAGTTAAATTTTTAAGATCAATTGATGTTGAGAAAAGTGTAAATGATGGTTTTATAATTAGGTCCGTATGTTGGCCTGACCACTCTGTTGGTGTCTAGAAAAGCTACGGGGTGCCTCCCACCTACTTACCTGGTCAATTTGGTCTTATTGATTGTCAGACTTAGATTGATTAAGTAATGTAGACATTACAAGGACTTCCTTCAAACTTGATTGATAGAGTATGTTAAGATCTTAGTGAGCTTGTTGTGCTATCCATCAGGCTTACTATAGAAATTAACATGATGTTGATCAAGTGCATATTGATGCTTATGGCATATTTGAATAGTATTTCTTTGTTGTGCTATCCACAAGGGCAGTAATGTTTAAGTATGACCATATGGGATTGAAGGGTCAACTTAATTAGAACTTATAGTTTATTGTGCTATCCACAAGACTATATGTGATCTAGAGGCCAGAAAGAAAGATGTTGTGAATTATAAAGGTATAATTGGTAAAGAGTTACCTACTCTGGAACTCATTAATACTTGTTGTGCTATCCACAAGGTGTTTGTGAGGAATAGGGGTCTCAATCTTACTAAGAGATAGTAGTAT
>NC_025999.2:40155371-40197799 GCF_000442705.2 Elaeis guineensis
AAAATTTTTAAAAATTAATTTTTCATTCATGATCGAAACTCAACTATGGTATCAGAGCCACCCTTGTCTGATTGATCAAACAAGTATATATTTGTAGTATAGAATCATTCTTGTTCATATCCTGCCAAAAATATAGCATTATTTTTAGCATCGATTCTTCAAACTCAAAAATTATTTTTGACTTTTAGTGAACCATGATTCTAAATTTTAATTATTAAATTATAAATTTATGATAATTTGGAATTTTTATTATCATGGTATCTTGATGCTTAAATCGATGTATAGAAAATAAGGGTGTTATGGATGCCTAATTGATTAGGGTTTGTTATATTATATGAATTTGTTAGTCATATGTTATGACTTTGATTGCACCTCTATATGATTTTTGGCTAGAGAATGTGATTGCTATTATAAATAGTTGAAATATATAAATTTGCATAATTTGTAGTGTACACTTTAATGCACTTATAGTTAGAATGTATCGAGATCAGTTTAAAGTCCCTTGTTTAATTATATTAAGTTATAATGTTGGGATTTATGTTTTAATCAAAGTTAATTTTTAAGATCAATTGATGTTGAGAAAAGTGTAAATGATGGCTTTTATAATTAGGTTCCGTATGTTGGCCTGACCACTCTGTTGGTGTCTAGAAAAGCTACGGGGTGCCTCCCACCTACTTACCTGGTCAATTTGGTCTTATTGATTGTCAGACTTAGATTGATTAAGTAATGTAGACATTACAAGGACTTCCTTCAAACTTGATTGATAGAGTATGTTAAGATCTTAGTGAGCTTGTTGTGCTATCCATCAGGCTTACTATAGAAATTAACATGATGTTGATCAAGTGCATATTGATGCTTATGGCATATTTGAATAGTATTTCTTTGTTGTGCTATCCACAAGGGCAGTAATGTTTAAGTATGACCATATGGATTGAAGGGTCAACTTAATTAGAACTTATAGTTTATTGTGCTACAAAGACTATATGTGATCTAGAGGCCAGAAAGAAAGATGTTGTGAATTATAAAGGTATAATTGGTAAAGAGTTACCTATCTGGAACTCATTAATACTTGTTGTGCTATCCACAAGGTGTTTGTGAGGAATAGGGGTCTCAATCTTACTAAGAGATATTAGTATGTTTCTCGATTTTCATATTTAAGGGGTATGAAATTCGATAAAATAGTGGGAGATACAATTAGGTAAAAATCCTAGTCTAGTTGTGTATGTCATCATGAGTAGTCTGCTTATATTATGTTCTTGTTGTTGTAGATTAACTACACACATGACATCCTCACTTTCACTTAGAGGTATCCTAGATGCAAATAAGTTGACTGGACCCAACTATGTCGACTGGTTATGGAACTTGAAAATTGTCCATTTAGAAGAAAGTTTCCTACATTCTGGATACACCGCTGCTCCAGTTTTTCTTGGAGAAGATACTTTCGAGGGGGAAAGGGCCATATATAAGATGTGGAAAGATGACAAAATACATCATGCTTGCTTCTATGAGCAATGAGCTCCAGAGGCAGCATGAGGACATGAATGTTTTCTCTATTCTCCTTAATCTTAAGGAGTTATATGGGGAACAAAGTCAAACTACTCGATATGAGATATTAAACGCAGTTGTTCCATACCTGCATGACTAAAGGCACCTCCATGCAAACTCATGTTCTAAGGATGATTGATTTGATCACTCATCTAGGACAGCTGGATTTTGCCATGGATGATAAACTGAGTCAAGATTTGATCCTGCAGTCTCTTCCTGACTCATTTTTTAGTTTGTTATTAATTATCATATGAACAAACTGAACATTAGCTTGTCTGAACTGCTGAACATGCTGAAAATAGCAGAGAGCCATTTCAAGGGTAAAAAGGCTCAAGTCCTTCATGTTGATAAGATCAGTAAGAAAGAAGGCAAAGAAAAATTCTAAAAAAAAGATAAACCCTAAGGCTAGCATCTTCAAAAAGAAGGTGAAGAAGGTCTCCATCAAAGGTACTTGTTATCAATGTGGCAAGGAAGGCCACTGGAAGAGGAATTGCAAAGAGTACCTTGCAATTGTGAAATTAACAAATATTGCTAAAGCTTGTATATGATACAAACTAATTTATCATTACGTATTTTATTTTTAGATTCTTAAGTATTGGATATCATCTGTGGTTCATATCTTTGCAAATCATTGTAGGGTCTATAGAAAATAAAGAATTTGAATAAAGATGACTTCGAGCTGTTCGGTGCTAGTGGAGAGTCTATTCAGGTCGAAGCCATTGGAACCAAGATTTTGAAGTTGTCTTCAAGTAAAATTTTAAAAGTGAAGATCTGTTATTATATTTTTGATATTATTAGAAATATTATTACTGTACTATTGTTATTGAACAAGATTTTGAAATAATTATAAAGAATAATGGTTGTTCTATTTATTTTTCTAATGAATATTATGGAAGTACTTTTATTGATAATAATCTTATATTTCTTTCACTCAATGATAATGTATTTCATATTGATAATATGAAGAAAAAAAAGAGAGAGGATGTGAATGTCATATACCTCTGGCATTGTCGACTTGGCCATATAAATGAGTCAAGGAATAACAAGTTATACAAAGATAATTTCTTTGATCCTTATGATTATGAATCATATAAAACTTGTGAATCTTGCCTCATGGGAAAAATGACCAAAACTCCATTTACTGGACATAGAGATCAGGCGAGTGACATTTTGGACCTTGTACATACTGATGTATGTGGTCCAATGTTGACTCAAGCCAGAGGTGGATACTCTTACTTCATCATATTTACTGATGATAGGTCTAGGTTTGGATATGTGTATTTAATAAAATATAAATTCGAAATCTTTGACAAATTTAAAGAGTATCAAAGAATGATCAAAAAATAAACTAGTAAAAGTGTTAAAACTCTTCGATCAGATTGAAGAAAAGAATACTTATCTAGTGAGTTCTTCAATTATTTAAAATAAAATAAAATACTCTCTCAATGGATACCTCCTTATACTCCATAATTAAATGAAATTACAGAGAGGAAGAATCGTACCTTATTAGATATGATGCGGTCCATGATGTGTTTCATAGATCTTTCGATATCTTTTTGAGGATATACCCTCGAGGCTGCAGTGTATATCTTAAATAAAGTGCCTTCGAAATATGTTTCTAGCACTCCATATGAAATATGAAAAGGAAAAAGATCCAATCTTAAGTATCTTAAGATTTGAGGTTGCCCAGCTTATATGAAAAATATTGATGGACATAAGCGGGATGTAGATCAAAAAAATATAAATTTATAGGTTATCCCAAGGAGAGTATAGGATACTACTTCTATAACCCTACTCAACAAAAGGTATTTGTTGGTAGGCATGTCATTTTCTTGGAGAAAAAATTTATCCAAGGAGGCAATGGGAGGTCTGTTGAACTTGAGGAAGTTCAAAATCTACAATCTATCGAGGACTCACCAAATGGTTCACAACCAAATGTGCCCATTGTTGAGGCACAGCCACTATATATACCTCCTCTCCGAAGGTCGAGTAGAGTGTGTAATGTACCACTCAAGTATAGGTTTGTCATTAAGAATGATAACACAATCCACATCATTGAGAATGATGATTCTATGACCTATTCGAAAGCTATCATGAGTAGTGACTATGACAAGTGGCTCAATGACATGAAATCCAAAATGGACTCCATGTATGTCAACCAAGTATGGACTTTGGTTGATGCGTTTGAGGGTGTGATCCTAATAGGCTGCAAATGGGTCTTGAAAAAGAAGATTGGAGCATATGGCTAGATAGAGACCTATAAGGCTAGGCTAGTGGTAAAAAGTTTCAAAAAAAAAGAGAAGATGTTGATTATGAAGAAATCTTTTTGTCAGTAGCTATGCTCAAGTTCATTCGGATAATGCTTGCTATAGCAGCATACCATGACTATGAAATCTGACAAATGGATGTCAAGAGTGCCTTCCTCAATAGAAACCTTAAGGAAGAAGTCTATCTGACTCAGCCAGAGGGATTTGTCTCAAGTGAAAGAGTAAATCAGGTATGCAAGCTCAATAAATTGATTTATGGATTAAAGCAAGCATGGAGGAGCTGGAACATCCATTTTGATGAGACTGTCAAATCGTTTGGCTTCATACAAAATATAGATGAATCTTGTGTGTATAAAAAAAATAGTGGGAGTGCTATTGTCTTTTTGATTTTGTATGTGGACAACATACTACTCATTGAAAATGACATTTCGATATTTCAATCGATCAAGACTTGGCTATCACAAAAGTTTTTCTATGAAAGATTTGGGTGAGGCATCCTATATACTTGGTATAAAGATCTATAGGGATAGATCGAAAAGAATGCTAGGCTTATCCCAGTTTAGGTACATTGATCTGGGGTTGAAGAGGTTCAACATGGAGAAAAGTAAAAGAGGTTACTTGCCCATAGGTCATGACATTCAACTCTCTAAGAAGATATCTCCTATGACACCCGAAGAGAGAAATAGAATGAGTTCTATTTCTTATGCTTTGAATGTAAGATCGATAATGTATGCTATGTTATGTACCAGGCCTGATATGGCTTATGCCTTGAGCATTGTAAGTAGATTTCAGGCTGATCCCATGGAGGATCATTGGAAAGCTATGAAAAATATATTCAATTACTTGAAAAAGACTAGAGATATTTTTCTGATATATGATGGTTTTGATTTAAAACTGAAAGGTTATATCGATTCTAATTTTTAATCTGATCTGGATGATAGCAAATTAATATCTGGATATGTGTTCACCTTGTATGGTGGTGCAGTAAGTTAGAAAAGTTTTAAACAGCAAACGATTGCTGACTCAGTCACTGAGGTTGAGTATATTGCTGCAAGTGAGGTTGCTAAGGACGTCATCTAATGAAAAAATTTATCACAAAGTTAGGTGTGGTTTCGAAGATTGAATAATCAATGCCCCTTTATTGTGATAATACAGGAGTAGTTACTCAAGCTAAAGAATCAAGGTCTCACTATAAATCCAAGCACATCCTAAGATGGTTTTGCCTCATTCAGGAGATAGTTGAAAGATGCGATGTGATCGTAGAGTGAGTTGACACCAAGAATAATATAGTGAATCCATTCACTAAGGCCTTGTTAATGCAGCAGTTTGACCGCCACCTTGATAATATGGGTATCAAGTACAAGGACGATTGGCTTTCAGTGCAAGTGAAAGATTGAAAGAATTATGCCCTACAAGCAAATCACATACGAGTTGCGATAGGGTGTTTATTGTAATTTATCTTGTAGACTCATGTAATTGACATTTATGATTAATAAAATAAGATATTTTTATTTCATTATATGCTGCATCTTATTTATTTTAAGATTATAATGAATCTCATAGGTTTGGGCAATGGTTTTAGGGCTATGATGAGATCATGCCAGTGAGACCTAAATTTTTGATAGCCTTAACCTAAAATATTTTTAGTTATTGATACATTGAGTCAGGGATCAATGATACCGGTAAGACTGGCATGTCCTATGTATGCTCAGAAATGAGGGTGGTTGATCACACAACTATTTATATGGTGACACTAATACAAGGATATGGGTGCTCATTAGAGAATGAGTTCACTGAATTGACCTGTGAGATAATATCAGATGGAGTCTTATTTACATGTCAACTAATATTTCTCTAGTGGAAGTTGTGTATGTGATCCTTAGACCTGAGGTCACCATGGTACCTTGTGTAATTGGATCCATATTTTGGTTCACTATCTAACTTGGCTCTCTGATCCTTGTGTGGGATGTTCTGAATATGGTGAAGAGTGCATGGAGGTTGTGAGTGATCAATAAGAGATCGGTCACTCCTAATAAGGGGAGCGAACATCCTATGTGGTCTCATTGGTTGTTGATTCAGAAGTCTTTGGTCAAAGCAGGATGATAATTAGAAAAATTTTTTTAATATATCATCAACTAAATCATCACCTTCTGATCGAGATACATAATGATAAGTAATTTGGTTTGACATATTTTTATATCCACAGCTCATCTGGGATGTTGTTTGATTGAAAGATTGAATTACAGAGGAACTTGCCATTGAAGGATATTTTGATAATTTTTCATCAAAATTCTAAATCTTTTGGTTAGTCATGACACATTACTAGATATTAATTTTGACTTGTGGGCTCATTAGAATTGAAAGAATTTAATTTTGAAATCAATTTGGAAGAGTCTAAGTTGATTGGGACTCTTTGGGTGACCTAATCTCATTGGATTAGGGTTACGTCGAAAGTCTGGATCCACTACTGGCTAGATTTGTAACCCAATGGGTCACACACTTTGAGATTTAGTCTTGATCTAATCTAATTAGAGTTTAATATAAATTCTATGGATTAATTTGATATGCTAACACATTGTATTAACCCAAGTTCTCAAATTGGTTTAGATCAAATTGTTTGAGCTAACCTAGACCAGTTGCCTTTGATCCAATGGGATTGGGTCAATTTAAATTAGATCCTTATCCAACTTGGAAGAGTTTCAAGTAGAGAAGGAGTCCTCTATACCCACTAGAACCCATGCACAAAAATAAATGCCGCCCCCCTTTTTTTTTGGCATGTGAAGTAAAGAGTCCTTCTTAAAGAAGGCTCTTAACTAATATGCATTGCCTTAAATTTCAAACCAGATCTCCTATCTTTTGATGCAAAAAATTAATGGAATTTTTATGGCATGTAGAGAAGGAAGATTCCTTCTGCTACAAGTATTTAGAATGCCAAAAATTTACTCGATCAATTTATTTAGCATATGGGAAGTTGGAGCGCCAAAGGTTGGCACCCTTTCATCCCATGTGATGTCCCTTGGTCCCTTATTTATAGGGGATGCCCCAAATGGTTTCCTACTAGTATTTTTTACTAAAATTAGAGAGAAGTAATGTGGTAAATATAGAAAAATTTTTGGAAAAAATTTGAGAAAAACAAAAGGGAAATTTGGAAGGCAAAATTTGAAAGAAGGGTGGTGAGATTTTCAGCAAGTGTTGCTTGAGTGCCCTAGGATTTGATTTTTCTATATGTTAGAGCTAAAAATCAATCACTAGGTTGTGTGATATCTGAAGAGTATCTTTTTGGTATCATTTTGTTGGTAAGATCGAAAGCAACTGGGCTTTGGTGCGATCGTGACATAAGTTCGAAGTCGGTAGTATTCTTCAGGGGACAAGGCTGTGGCAGCACATTGGTTGGGAAGGACCTTAGTCATCTTCTGTATGGATCACTATTGGAGGACTTCTACCTTGGAGTCTTATGGAGAACACCAATATGTCACTTTTTTATTTTGGTGAAAGTATAAAATTTTATCCCTTTGCATGCTTGTTTTTGCTTTGATCGATATCGATAAGGTGATTCTAGGATTTGAATTTTAGCTTGGTAGTTTTATGTGATAGAACTATTGATTTGTATGATTTTAAAATTTTTAAAAATCACTTTCTACTGCATGACCAGAACCCAACATATTCAGAGTAAAAATATGTGATGAACAGTCCATCAATGATCATTGTTTGGTAATGATCAAGGATATTGAGGAGCTTCAGAAGCTTGGTATGAATATGGACAAAGAATTATAGGTGGATCTGATCCTCCAGTCTCTTCCTAATTCGTATGGGCAGTTCATCATAAACTATCATATGAACAAAATTGATAGCACTTTGCCCAAGTTACTGAACATGCTGGTAATAGCAGAGGGTGCCTTGAAGAGTTCAAGGCATACAGTTCTGGCTGTGGAGTGGGCTTCCTCCAAAAAAAAATCTTCCTTCAAGAAGAAGAAGAAGCCTGTGAATAAGTAAAAGAATGAGGCCAAGCCCAAGAAGGAGGTTTTGAAAAAGGCTGACGACAAGGGAAAGTTTTTTCATTGCAATGTCGAAGGTCACTAGAGAAGGAACTGTTTGGCCTACCTGACGACTGTCAAGAGCAGAAAGAAGGATGGATCTTCTGAAGGTACATCTAATATGCTCATTATTATAACTAATCTAACGATTTTCTCTTCTTCTAGTTGGGTTCTCGATTCTGGTTCAAGTGCTCATTTGTGCACTTCTTTGCAGGGTCTTGAAGAAGTGAGAGGGTTGAGGAAACGTGAGATCACTCTCTGGGTCGGTAATGGAGCAAGGATTGTTGTTGTGGCCATCAGAACCTACTCTCTGTGATTATCATTAGGAGTTAGTTTAATTCTTAAAGACTGCTATTATATGCCTATAGCCAGTAAAAATTTTATTTCCATATCTATGCTGGCACAGAATAATTATAATTTTTATTTCAATAAAGATATGTGTTTGATTTATTTTGAAAATAAAATTATTGCACGTGCTTTCTTGATTGACGGTCTTCATCATTTACATATGGATGCAAGTGTAAATATTAACAAGCAAATTATGAATGCCATAGGATCTAAGAGACTTAGAGATAGGATTAGCCAAAAGTATCTATGGCACCTTAGGCTAGGCCATATTGGAGAGGACAGACTTAACAATCTGGAGAAAGATGATCTTCTCAGACCATTGACTTCTGAGTCTTATCCAATTTATGAATCGTGTCTTCAAAAAAAAATGATCAAACTGTCTTTTATGGGATAAGGGGAAAGAGCCACTGAGATATTAGCTTTGGTACATACTGACATGTGTGGTCCATTTGATGTACAAGCCAAGGGTGGCTATGTCTACTTCATAACTTTTATCGATGATTATTCACGGTATGGATTTATGTATTTGATGCACCGAAAGTCTGAAGCTTTTGAAAAGTTTATAAAGTTCAGATATGAAGTAGAAAAATAGATCGAAAAACTCATAACCATTCTTCGATCAAATCGAGGAAGGAAATACCTCAGTGAAAAATTTTGGACCTATCTCAAAGATAATGGCATAGTCTCACAGTGGACATCTCCAAGAAAGCGTCAGCTCAACGGAGTATCCGAAAGGAGAAATTGGACCTTATTAGATATGGTTCGATCCATGATGAGCTTCACAGACCTTCCTATTTTTCTCTAGGGATATGTATTGCTTTCTGTGATTCATCATTTGAATCAAGTTTCTTTTAAATCTGTTCTTACCAGACCATATGAGTTATGGCATGGTAGGAAACTAACTCTTGAGTACCTCAAGATCTAGAGATGTTTGATCTATGTCAAGCGACAGCAGGCAGACAAGTTAGAGGCTATATCCTTTAGGGCTCGCTTCATAGGATATCCTAAAGAAACCATGAGATATTACTTCTATCTTCTTGAGAATTATAATGTGATTGTGAGCCATCATGCCATCTTCTTAAAAAAAAAATTTATCTAAGATGGAGACAGTGGGTGGAAGATTGAGCTTGAAGAGAAAGTTTTTGAAGAGCATGAGTCCAAGAACCTGAACCCAGTAATGAGCCAGTAGATATGATACCTCTTCCACCTCGTAGATTAAGTAGGGTCTCCCATCCTCCTGAAAGGTACTTAGGTATTCTTAGAGAGGATTTAAAGGAAGCATTCCTTGTGGGAGATAGGGACATAAAGAATGATCCCAAGACCTACGATGAGGTAATATTAGATATAGACTCTGAGAAATGGATGAAAGTGATGAAGTCAGAAATTGACTCCATGCATTCCAACCAGATTTGATTCTTAGTAGATCCACCTAAAGATATTGTACCTATTGGGTATAAATAAATTTATAAAAGAAAAATTGAGTCGGATGGTAAGGAAGAGACTTATAAGGCAAGGCTAGTTGCGAAAGGTTATAGTCAATGTGAAGGCATTGACTATCATGAAACTTTTTTGTCCGTAGCCATACTACAATCTATCCATACTTTGCTTGCGATTGAAGCCTTTCATGATTATGAAATTTGGTAGATAAATGTGAAAACTACCTTCCTAAATAGATATCTTGATGAAGATATCTATATGAAGCAGCCTTTGGATTTCACATCTAGTGATAGTGATCATAAGATCTGTAAGCTCTAAAGGTCCATATATAGACTCAAGCAAGCATCTCAAAGTTGGAATACTCGCTTTAATGATGTGATCAAAATATTTGATTTTATCAAAAATGAGGAGGAGCCATGTGTATACAAAAAGATCAGTGGGAGCGTTGTCACATTCTTCATATTATACATAGATGACATCTTTCTGATTGGGAATAATATTCCAATGCTGACATTGGTCAAAGTATGGTTGTCAAAAGAGTTTGCCATGAAGGACCTAGGAGAAGCTTTCTACATTCTTAGTGTAAAGATCTATAGAGATAGATTTAAGAGGATGATAGGACTCTTACAGTGAATGTACATAGAGGAGGTGCTGAAGAGGCTTAGAATGAAAAACTCCAAGAAGAGTTTTTTGCCCCTTAGATATGACATTCATCTCTCCAAGAAGATATGTCTTGACACACCTGAGGAGATCCAGTGCATGAGCAAGATCCCTTATGCTTCGATGATAGGGAGCCTCATGTATGTCATGTTATGTACATGACTTGATATAGCCCTTGCTGTGAGTGTCACGAGTAGATATCAGGTGAATCCAGATGAAGAACATTAGATTACTGTTAAAAACATCCTTAAGTACTTGAGAAAGACTAAGAATTTGTTGTTGGTCTTTGATGAAGGATTGGAGTCGAAAGTTAAGGGATAGACTGATTTAGACTTCATGACTGATGTCGATGATAGAAAGTCTACATCAAGGTATACCTTTTTGTGGAATGATGGTGCGGTTAGCTGGAAGAGTTCCAAATAGCAGATCACTACAGATTTGATAATGGAAGTCGAGTACATCACCATCTCTGAAGCTGCTAAAGAAGTCTTTTGGTTCAAGAAGTTCATTGCAGAGCTGGATGTGATACTAATAGATGCCATTGCACTGCACTATGACAATAACGGTGCCATAGCCCTAGCTAAGGAGCCCAGGTCTCACTAGAAGTTTAAGCATATAGAGCGACGGTTTCACATCATATGCGAATACCTTGAGAAGAAGTTCATCGAGGTGCAAAGAGTCGACTCTGCACTAAACATGGCAGACCCGCTAACCAAGCCTCTCAGCTAGCAAAAGATCGAAGCTCACCTTAAGAAGATGGGCCTTGGGTATATGGCCAATTGGCTTTAGGTCAAGTAGGAGTTTGTTAGATTTGTGCCTTAGAAACTAATTATTGACTGACATATTTTATAATTCTAGGGCTTAATCTTGTACTTGTAATATTTTTATTATCAATAAATTTTTTTTTGATTCTAATCATATTTATATATCTATGATTTATTTTAGAAATTAACAAAGATGATTTTTGTATATTCTCAAAGTGTAGAGAATTTGAGACATACATTAATTAGTGGTTAATTTCTAAATACTTTCGATTAAAAGATCGTCACAGAGGATAGTGATCAATCTATTTAAGATCGGTGCACAATTTACCTCTCTTATGGGCAAATGAGTCTTTGGTCTACAGTGTAGGGATATTGGGATGAGGGTGCAGGTGGTTGTTAGAGAACAACTTGCACTGAGCGTGATCAATACGAGAAACCACATGGATGTCTACTTATTCATCAATGATCTTCTCGATACTGTAGTGGTGTGGGTGGTCCTTTGACCTATGGTATCATTGGCTATTCACATCGAGTCTATTGAGTTTGGCTGCATGTTCCCTTAGTTCCTAGCCATTCAGATCCTTATTGTGTATATTGGCTTCAGTAGGTTCAGGTTCGTTGTTTGGAGTAGGATGTATCTAGATGGAATCTATCGACCTTGATAGAAAAAGAGAAGTCCTATACGATTTGCGAGACTACGTTTAGAAAGTCTTGGGCCAAAGCAACTGTGAATACTGAAAAAGAGTTTTTACGGGGTTCACAAACAAACTTGAGTCGAGCCAATCTAGCACATGACTGACAATGGGGTTTCATGAATTCTCCATGACCTCCGTCAAGTCAGAACTCATGATAGAAGGACTGAATCATGCGATAACTATACTTAAGACTTTACACATTCATTCTATTGGACTGCCTTACATACTGCTAGGTATCACTGATGGATTGTGGAACTCATCGGACGTCGTCTTGATGATCGATGATCCTCAAAGGATAGAATTAAAAATATTTCAATCCATCAAAAAGAGTTTTGATGATATTGTGATGGAGATCATAATATATCTCACTACCACATAGAATAAAACCTATGGGATCACACATTAAGAGATTTAATCTTGATTTGCCAATTGAGCTTATGAAGTACTAATTGGGTTAGGGTTTATTGAAATCCTATTGGATTTAAGAGAACCATACTAGCACATGGTTAAACCTAATTCTTCTTGAAACTTTGATTGGATCAAGTCTATTGCCTTGAACCTAACCTAAATCTATTTGAGTTTTGTTGGACGCCTAATATTGGAAATAGTGTCCTAAAACCAATCATGTGATGATTGAGTTCATCCTTGTATATAAATTATTGATCAATCAAATAATAGTTATTCTGATATTTTTCATCACAAAGTGACATCTTCCTTGAACTCTTATACTGTGATGAAGTCCCTAGAACTATGCTAGTATACGATAAAGAGAGGATTTATCATATAGTTCTTAAACATGTTTGCGATCAAATAATACATCATTACAAGATAATGACGTTTATTGAGTGGAGGTCATTGTGTGCCATATGGGTTGGTTATCCTCTTAACCGAGTGTGATGATATTGGTATGATATACAGGTGAGATGTAGGGGTACATCATTATTGAACAAGTGACTCACCTACTGAGTGTTCTACTGTCAAAAGCTACTCACAAAACACATGGTATAAGTGTCCTTCAGACCTAAGATCACCATAATGACTTGCAAGCAACTCACTGTACTTTGGTGTCGGACTACTTGGATTTCTAATGTAGTGACGGAAGGCTATTGGGTATAGTCAAGTACTTGCGAAGTCTATGTGTGGATCAAGATGAGATTGACCTCTTTAGATTATTGGAGTTGATGTATCTCTATATTTCAATTTAGTAAAGCATTGGCCAGGGTAATCCATGAGATGGATTTGAAAGGTTGAAATACAATGCAGATGAAGCAATCTCGGTTGACAGTTAACCTGAGACCATCTTAGAGCATCCAGGATCAAAAAGATGAATTAAGTAGTAACCATATGTATGGGTTTTAAAATATTTTTTTGTAATAATTCAACCTATTTGGACATCAAAAATCATTATTAGATGGTATCTCGATTAGTGTAGGAATTGGTTCCTGTGCTACCGGTTTAGTATTTGAACCTATAGAGTCACGCACACAAGTCAGATAAAGTAGGAAGAAATTGACCTATTTTATATGTTCTATTTGAAAGTACTTGACTTGATTGAACATATAAGCTAACTTGACTGAGAATTAAGTTATGGGTCAAATGGGATTGAATAGTTGACTATGTCTAGCTAGCACTACACATGAGGTTCAGGTTCGATCCTGGAGATGAACAGTTTCTGATCTATGATTCATGAAATATATGAAAGATTGGATTTAAGTACTAATTAATTTTAGATTAGATCTAAATTAATTGGACTTAAATGGATCTAAAATCTATGTTAAACTTGGTATAAAAG
Organism: Elaeis guineensis; assembly: GCF_000442705.2. Taxonomy (NCBI): domain Eukaryota; kingdom Viridiplantae; phylum Streptophyta; class Magnoliopsida; order Arecales; family Arecaceae; genus Elaeis; species Elaeis guineensis. The sequence continues at coordinate 40,168,914 of NC_025999.2, forward strand.
TTCTAAAGAGTCTGGGATTGACAGCCTTTTGAAATTATTTCGAATCAGCTTCAAATCGGATTCGAATCAGACCTGTTTTGGATGAGATATGAGTATTCCTACTTGCATTGGGAATACCCCAACATGAAGTATGACCAAAACCTGATTTGGTGCTTATTTAAGGTGTCCCAAGTGGGTGAGAGATTGGGTGCAAGTTGATTGTCATATGTGATGATAATTATATCTCATATAGGAATCCTTCTTTCATGAGTATTTGACCAATTCAAATTAGATTTGAATTAGGAGTCTTAATCTTATTGGATCATAAGAATCATCTATAAAGAGAGAGGATCTCTACCTATGGATGTATAGCATAGCAATAGCATAGCAAATTGTTGCCCAGCTATGCAACCCAAGAGGGGGGGGTGAATTGGGTTTCTAAAAATTTTAAGCCCAACTGATTACTTATGAAGAACAAAACAAAGACTTTAATTCAATATTAATTATCTAAAGCAGGAATGCAAGAATATAATAAAGAAATAAAGTGAAGCGATAAAGCACACCACAAACACAAGGATTTATAGTGGTTCGGTGCTAACCTTGCACCTACATCCACTCCCCAAGCTCCTACTTGGGAATTTCAATCCACTATACTTTGTATTCAACCCGAATACAAAACGTCGGAAACTCCGACACTAGCTATCCCAAGCTAGATCACTTGTTTCCCGGGTACAAGTAAACCCAAAATACTCCGATTTCAGGTTCGGATCAACCTTTCCTTGTTTTGGAAATCCTCCAAAAACAAGAACTAAAACTCACAAAGAGTTAGAAAATTTTGAGCACAGATTAATACAATAACAGCTCCTTTAAATGAGCGAATATAACAATAAAAACTTTTATTCAAATGAAGAACCCTTTTTCGAATTTTCTCAAGGTGGATGAACGCTTGAACGAATGCTTGAGAAGAGGTTGATTGTTGATTGAAGATCTCTTGAAAGCTTTGGAAGATCTCTAGATCAAGGTTGAACAATAGGCTTGAAAGATCCTCTTGAATGCTCTTGCTTTTCTCTTTCACAATCTCTCTTGTATATTGTGGATCCTCTCTCTTTTTCTTTTTGGATATTTCGTTGATCTCAGACTTTTTCGTGCAGATTTCGGATCCTTTCTTCTGTTTTTTTCTCATCTTTGATTTCACGTTTGATCTGCTATTTAATCTGCAATTTCTTTCACCATTTAAAGCATTTTATGACATTAGAAGCAAGAGAAAATAATTTAGGCAGATAAAGAGCCGTTAGAGCAATTTTAGGAAGCATAAAAGGCAATTAAAACGGGCAAAAAAAATAGCCGTTGCTGACATTTCCCGTCGCAGGGGTCGACTCATGAGTCGACTCATGCTTCAGGGGTCGACTCATGAGTCGACCTCTGTTGCAAAAACCAGAGAATGCGTTTCTGGAAATTCTTGGCTCAAATTAGCAGGGGTCGACTCATGAGTCGACTCATGCCTTGTGGGTCGACTCATGAGTCGACTCACAGGTCGTGTCAAGCCAGAAAACTAGCGTGCCAAGGAGAATTTTTGCGTGCCAATCAGCTCACAGTGCCATGAGTTGACTCATGAGTCGACTCATGCACTTCAAACCTTCATAACTTCAAAAATATAAGTCCAAACACAATGAAATTTTCACCAATAGATTTCAAATCATTTGTTCCACCAAATGGTACTATCAAATCAGGATTTTAGTGAAATTATGATTTTGCCCTTGAAGAGCATAAGGACTTTTTCATTTTAAAATTATTTGTATCCCTTCAATCTGCTTTGTAATCATCAAAATCAATCTAGGAGCAACAATCTCCCTCTTTTTGATGATGACAAAACACTTGAACAAAAGCATTTATGTGAATGCATTAATGTCAAAAGAATGCACTATAGGTGTATATGCTTGAAAAATATGATTCTTTTGGCATGTGATATAAATGGTCATATGCAAAAATAGTTTGTCCATTTTCATAAACATTTGAAAAGAGTATTAGATCATTTTGAGTTTAAGATATATCAGAGCAAGAGAGAAAAATAATTTTTTTTTCAATATATCAGAGCAAGAAAAAATAATTTTTACAATGTTATCCGAAAAGATTTTACAATGTATCAGAGTAAATGTTATAATATAACAGAGAAAATTTCACACTGTATCAGAGCAAATTTTATAATGTATCAGAGAAAATTTCATACTGTATCAGAGCAAATTTTGTAATGTATCAGAAAAATTTTACACTATATCAGAGCAAATTTTGTAATGTATCAGAGAAAATTTCACACTGTATCAGAGCAAATTTTGTAATGTATCAGAGAAAATTTCACACTGTATCAGAGCAAATTTTGTAATGTATCAGAGAAAATTTCACACTGTATTAGAGTAAATTACAAGAAATTTTAGGGAGTATCAGAGTAAGTTAAATTTCTTAAGATGTATCAAGGTAAATTTCAAAAGATATATCAGAGCAAGTTTGAATTTTAAAATATATCAGAGCATATTTAAATTTTTAAGGTAAATCAGAGCATATGTAAAGAAGTAATTTAAAAGTTACATAATTGCATTGTACTTAGCATTGTACTTTAAATTCTTCAATTAATTTCTCATAATTTGTAATTTTGCTTTTGATGGGTTGCTTTTTGTTTAATTTCTCCCCCTTTTTCTTGCTTTTTTTTGTTTAATTTCTCCCCCTTTTTCTTTCATAATTTAGGGTTTTGCTTTTAATGAGTTGCTTGCTTTTTGTTTAATTGTTTACTTTCTCCCCCTTTTTGACATCATCAGACATGGTTAACTTTTCCTTTTTCAGAAATATCTTTTAATTTCTCCCCTTTTAGAGTATATCACAGATGTTTGCTCCCCCTTAATATAGCAATTATCAACAGCAAACAACAACAATATAATTTCAAAATATATAACCAAAATATGATCAATATCATTATAAAAGGTAGAAATATAGGTAAAAGATGATTCCATTAATATCATAATTATTTCAATACATAATTTTTTAAAAAATAAAATTCAACCAGCTAATTGTCAATACATGGCCCCAAGGTATAGATCCTAGAACAAGATACTAACACCTAGGATCTAGTAAAGATCAAGATAAGTCAATGATCGGAGTCATCAGAGATAGGGTGAGGAGATGATGGATCAGAAGTGCGTCCTCTACCCCATCTGCCTCTGCCACGAGCAGGAGAGCGAGATGAACTGGGTGGCTGAGAACGCTGAGATGCTAGGGACTGAACAGAAAGGGTGAGTCTAATAGAATCAAGTACGTTCAGTGCTCTGGAAACAGATTGAAGTAGAGCAGTGAACTGAGTGGTAGCATGCTCACTCGATCCTCGGATCTCTTTCCTCAGTAATTCATATCCACCTTCTAGTGCTCCTCTGAGCCTGCCAGCCTCTGCAGTGAGGTCTGTGACCTCAATAGTAGACTCCTGTGGCTGGGCCAAAGCAAGGACTTGCCCCTGCAAGTCAAGAACTCTGCCAGTAAGTCTCCAGACTGTGTCCTCAAGCTGCTGGATCCTGATGGACTGATCTGATATCATCTGAAACATAGTGGAGATGTGGGGAGTAATGGTCTGATCAGAAGAGGTGGCTCCAGGTGCAAAAGAAGTACTACCCCACTGACTAGACAGCAAAGAAGTCACACGCTGAGATATATGCTCGATCTGATCGTCAGCCAGTCTGAACTCTGAATGAGGTGCTCTGCTCTCTGGCTGATACACTGGTGTGGACATCCTAGTAAACTCTGAAGGGCCAGCCTCAGTATCAGGAATGAACTGGGTATCTGGTGAAGCTGCCCTGAAGTCATGTACAGGAGAAGATGGACCTTCTTCTTCTACTCTGCCTTCAGTTCTATTTTCAGCTCTTGTTTCAGCTCTATCCTCAGTTCTTTCTTCAGAGCCCTTGATCCAACCACCAACAGTCTTTGTAATTCCCATTCGGTGCAGGCTGTGTTGGTTGAAAGTGTCCACATGTGAGAGTTTGGTTGGTGCCTCCCCCTCACAGCTAACTCCATACCTCCTAAATACTCTAGTAAGGGCCATACCATAAGGCAAGTGTGCCTTGGATCTGTTCAAAGTTTCTCTCATGGCCTCTATCATAAGTGCAGGGAGGTTCAGGGGGGTCTGAGTGATGACATGAAATATGACACATACATCTCTGCTGGAAAGTAAGTCATGTCTACCACTCCTAGGAAGGAAGAGCTTTGAAACTATCTGATGCAGCACCCTCATCTCAATGGACAAAATCTTTGCTTCTAACTTGTTTAAACTTCCTGAATAAGTTTCTCCTAAGATCATTCTGATCCCCTCTTCTTTAATTGGGAGTTCCATATATGAATATCCTTCACTAGGCAACTGAAGTATTTCTCCCAATATCCTAGAATCCAAGCAGATATCAATTCCCTTTACAGTTGAAGTCACTGACCCGTTTCCATAATGTAGATTCTGGTAGAATTCTCTTACTAGGTCAACATAGGTGACTTCCTTAAGAGAGCAATAGAGTTCCCATCCTTGATTTTTAATTTTACTTGCAAAAGTAAAGCCTTCTTTCTCAAAGAACCGAAAATCTATATTTTTCCTGGTTTCTACTTTTCTATCAGAAAGAGGATTTACACTGGGGCTTATGGAGGATTGAGAGGGACCTTGAGTAGGTACAGAAACTGGAGTGGGAGCAGTTGAAGACTGAGCATGCCTTTTCTTTCGGACAACTTCTTCAGGCTCACGGATTGATTTCCTTCTTTGGGGAAGCTTCATCTTTGGAGCCATATCCACTAAAGTAGCAGACAAGAAGACTTGAATTGAGTGGAGGAGGGATCACAAGAGAGTGACGAAGGATTTTGGTGGAGAAAAGAAGTAGATTTTGAAAGTTCGGTAAAGTGCTAGGGCACGTTCCAACCGCGCCAAGCAAAGTGAGAAAGCACAGAAAATCCTTTTGAAGGAGGCGATTTTTGGTGGAGAGGAGGAGGGAGAATTGCCTCAAAATTAATCCTTGGATTTGGAGCAAGAAGAGTTGGAGAAGACGGCTTTTGGAAGAAGAACGATGGGAAGATGAGTCGTCTCACAAACAGTAACCCTTATAAAAACAATGAACCCGTTGAAAGTTGGTGGGATTTACAAGTTTGCCATTGAGTCGACTCATGGGGGTCGACTCATGAAGTTCAGAAAATCAGGAAAAATGTGAATAAATTCTAGAAAAATTTGAAATTTTGAGTGAAGGAATTTTGCTCAAAGATAAGTTTTTAGAATGATAAATTTGAGCTTTTGGGACCAGGATAGATGTTGAAACTTGAGCTCTAATCAATTCTTTGGAAATTTAGAAATTTTAGGCAAATGGATCTAGAATTCCTAGATTTCTCCTAATTTCACAGAATCTATCCTCACTAAGGGCCTTTGTAAAGATATCAGCTAATTGATTCTCAGTGCAAATATATTCAAGAATTATATTTTTGTTTTGAACATGTTCTCTTATGAAATGATGTCTTATTTCAATATGTTTGGATCTTGAATGTTGAATTGGATTTTTAGATAGATTTATGGCACTTGTGTTGTCACATCTTATTGGTGTTTCATTAAGTTTGATTCTAAAGTCTTCGAGTTGTTGCTTAATCCACAAGATTTGAGCACAACAACTTCGGCTGTAATGTATTCGGCCTCAGCCGTAGACAGTGCCACCGAATTTTGTTTCTTGCTAAACCATGAGATTAGGTTAACTCCAAGAAATTGGCAAGTTCCACTTGTGCTTTTTCTATCTAATTTACATCCAGCAAAATCAGCATCTGAATATCCTAATAAATTAATTTGTGAGTCCTTAGAGTACCATAACCCTAGAGTTTGAGTACCATTTAAGTATCTAAGGATTCTTTTAACAGCATTCAAATGAGATTCTTTAGGATTAGATTGATATCTAGCACATAAGCAAACACTAAACATTATATCAGGTCTACTTGCAGTTAAATATAATAAAGAGCCAATCATACCTCTATAGTATTTTAAGTCTATGCTTTTACCTTCATCATCCTTGTCAAGCTTACATGAGGGACTCATTGGTGTGCCAATTGGTTTGCAGTTCTCCATTCCAAATCTTTTGAGTAGTTCCTTGGTGTACTTGCTTTGGGTGATGGAGATTCCCTCTTTTGATTGTTTGATTTGGAGTCCGAGGAAGAAGGTGAGTTCTCCCATCATGCTCATCTCGAACTCCCCCTGCATAAGCTTAGCGAAGTCTTGACAAAGGGATTCATTAGTAGACCCAAAAATTATGTCATCAACATAAATTTGTATAATTAGCATATCATTTTGATTTCTTTTGATAAATAGGGTTATATCTACATTGCCTCTTGAAAAACCATTATTTAGTAGAAATTTGCTTAGCCTTTCATACCATGCTCTAGGTGCTTGTTTTAATCCATATAAAGCTTTATTTAATCTAAAGACATGATTAGAAAAAGTATGATTTTCAAATCCAGGGGGTTGTTCTACATATACTTCTTCAGAGATATATCCATTTAAAAATGCACTTTTAACATCCATTTGAAATAACTTGAAATTCATAAAGCAAGCATATGCAAGTAGAAGTCTAATAGCTTCTAATCTAGCAACAGGTGCAAAGGTTTCATCAAAATCAATTCCTTCTTCTTGATTATATCCCTTAGCAACCAATCTTGCTTTATTTCTAATTACATTTTCATGCTCATCTAATTTGTTTCTAAAGACCCATTTTGTGCCAATTATTGAATAATCTTTAGGTCTTGATACTAAGGTCCAAACATTATTTCTTTCAAATTGATTAAGTTCCTCTTGCATAGCATTAATCCAGTTATGATCATTTTCAGCTTCTTCAAAAGTTTTAGGTTCAAGTTGAGATACAAAAGCACAATGATTAAGTACATCTCTAAGTGAAGAACATGTTTTTACCCCATGCATAGGATCACCGATAATTAACTCCTTAGGGTGGTTGTGAACATACCTCCATTCCTTGGGTAGGTCATTTGTACCTTGAGGTTGTTCTTGAATTTCTTCACTTCTCTCATCTTGTTTATCTTCTTGATCCTTGTCTTCTGGAGTTGCTGAGTCTTTCAGAGTGATCTCCTTCATACCTTCTATTAGTGGCTCTGCATCATCAACACCCTCATTCTTCCTTGAAGGAAGATCGTTAGATTCATCAAAAACAACATGTATGGACTCCTCAACTACTAAAGTTCTTTTGTTGAAAACTCTAAATGCTTTACTAGTGGAGGAGTAACCTAAAAAGATTGCTTCATCTGATTTTGCATCAAATTTACCAAGTTTTTCTTTTCCATTATTTAATACAAAACATCGGCAACCAAAGACATGAAAATATGCAATATTTAGTTTTATCCTTTCCAAAGTTCATAGGGGGTTTTCTTTAAAAATTGTCTAATTAAAGCATGATTTAAAATGTAACATGCTGTGTTAATAGCTTCCGCCCAAAAATATCTTGGAAGGTTGCTTTCACAAAGCATGGTACGGGCCATTTCTTCTAAGGTTCTGTTTTTCCTTTCAACTACCCCATTTTGTTGGGGTGTCCTAGGAGCAGAGAAGTTATGGCCAATTCCTTTTTCATCACAAAAATTTTCAAAATCTTGATTTTCAAATTCAGTTCCATGATCACTTCTAATATTTTGAATTGAAAATCCTTTTTCATTAGAGACTTTTCGATAAAATTTAGTGAAAATATGAAAAGTTTCATTTTTGTGAGCCAAAAAGAAAACCCAAGTAAAACGAGAGTAATCATCTATAATTACAAAGCCATATCTTTTTCCTCCTAGACTGGTGGTTCTTGTTGGTCCAAATAAGTCCATATGTAAGAGCTCTAATGGTCTAGAAGTTGAAACAGTGTTTTTGGATTTAAATGATACTCTAGTTTGTTTACCTAATTGGCATGCATCACAGATTCTATCCTTTTCAAAATTCAGTTTTGGCAAACCGAGAACTAAATCTTTCTTAATTAATTTTGAAAGAGAATGCATGCTGATATGTGCAAGTCTACGATGCCACAGCCAACTAGTCTCATTGATTTTAGCATTCAAGGATACTAGGCATTGCATGTCTAATTTGGCTAAGTCATTCAAATCTATCATATAAACATTGCCATGCCTATGTCCTATAAATTTAATGCCATCGTTAATAGGACTAGTCACAATGCAAACAGATGATTCAAAAACTACTTTATACCCTTTATCACAGAATTGACTAATGCTAAGTAAGTTATGCTTTAAACCTTTAACTAGTAGAACATTCTCAATGTATTTGGAGGGAGTGATACCAATGTTACCTATCCCGATGATCTTTCCTTTGCCATTATCTCCAAAGGTGACCATCCCTCCATCCTTAGCATCAAGCGTGATGAATTGTGATTCATCACCAGTCATGTATCTCGAGCATCCACTGTCAAGATACCATTTCCTGTTTCCTTCTTGGGATGCTAGACACACCTGCAAGCAAAGGTCAAGTCTCTGTCTTAGGTACCCAAGCTTTCTTGGGTCCTTTTGGGTTAGTCAGAATGGTTCCTTTTGGAACCCATATTTTCTTTATAATTGTATTGGTAGATTTAAGGCATGTGTATGATTTATGTCCTATTCTACCACATTTGAAACAAGTAATATTTGTAGACTTGTTACCTGAATAATTTACATAAATATCCTTCAGAAACTTTTGTTTCTTCAGAGGTTTATAGCCAAGTCCAGCCTTATCATATATAGCTTTCTGATTTTCAAGGATCATATTTAGTTTGTTTGAACTTAATGTGAACTTATCTATTATAGATTTCAGCTTGTTAATTTCATCCTTTAAGTTTTGATTTTCTTGACTCAAGGTGAGTTTTTCAATTGAAAGAATTTCAGCTTGTTTCATTAAGGACTGATTTTTCAATTTCAGTTCTTTATTTTTCTTCCCTAGTTTCTTTAATTCATCAATTGAGTCATAGAAAGCTTCATGCAATTCTTCAAATGTGAATTCACTAGTGGATTCAGAAGTTACCTCATTTTCATGTGCCATCAGACACAGATTGGCTTGTTCTGTTGAGGTTTCCTCGTCGGAGCTTGAGTCATCACTTGCACTCCAAGTCGCCATCATTGCCTTCTTTTTGAACTTTTTGGGACCTTTTTTCAGTTGTGGACATTCGGATCTGAAATATCCTGACTTCTTGCACTCGTAGCATGTAAGGGGTTGATCTTTCTCTTTTTCTTTGCTTTGTTCCCCTTTTGTGAATTTCTTTCTCATCCCCTGTTTCCTTTTTCTTAGAAACTTCTTAAATTTTTGGGTGATGAGTGCCATCTCTTCATCCTGTTCTTCATCTTCAGATTCATCCGTTTCATAATCAGGCGAAGTTGTGGATTTGAGGGCAATGGTTCTTTTCTTTTTGACTTCATCCTCTTGATGTTGTTTCATGCTCAGTTCATGAGTCATCAAGGATCCAAGAAGCTCTTCTAGAGGTAGAGTGTTCAAGTCCTTTGCTTCTTGGATGGCAGTCACCTTGGCTTCCCAAGTTCTTGGCAGTGACCTGAGAATCTTCCTTACAAGTTCACTGTTAGTATAAGATTTGCCAAGACTCTTCAAACCATTAATTATATCAGTAAAATGAGTAAACATGGCAGTTATGGACTCATCATGCTCTATTTTGAACAATTCATATTTATGTACAAGCATGTTTATTTTAGACTCTTTTACTTGATTTGTTCCCTCATGGGTTACTTCTAACCTATCCCATATTTCTTTAGCAGATGCACAAGTAGAAATGTGATTGAATTCACTAGCATCTAGTGCACAATAAAGAACATTCATGGCTTTGGCATTTAATTGTGCCAATTTCTTGTCAACCTCATCCCATTCTTTCTCGGGTTTGGTTGACTCCTCACCATCTATAATCTTGGTGGGTGTGTGAGGACCATTCACTATGATACTCCACATATCATAGTCGAGTGCTTGTATGAAAATCTTCATCCGAGCTTTCCAATAGGTGTAATTAGACCCATTGAAAAGTGGAGGTCGGTTTGTTGATTGCCCCTCGGCTAGAGAAGTACCGACATGGGTTGCCATAGATCTTTGGCTCTTTGATTGTTAGATCAAAGAAGGGCTAGAGCACCGGCTCTGATACCACTTGTTGCCCAGCTATGCAACCCAAGAGGGGGGGTGAATTGGGTTTCTAAAAATTTTAAGCCCAACTGATTACTTATGAAGAACAAAACAAAGACTTTAATTCAATATTAATTACCTAAAGCAGGAATGCAAGAATATAATAAAGAAATAAAGTGAAGCGATAAAGCACACCACAAACACAAAGATTTATAGTGGTTCGGTGCTAACCTTGCACCTACATCCACTCCCCAAGCTCCTACTTGGGAATTTCAATCCACTATACTTTGTATTCAACCCGAATACAAAACGTCGGAAACTCCGACACTAGCTATCCCAAGCTAGATCACTTATTTTTCGGGTACAAGTAAACCCAAAATACTTCGATTTCAGGTTCGGATCAACCTTTCCTTGTTTTGGAAATCTCCAAAAATAAGAACTAAAACTCACAAAGAGTTAGAAAATTTTGAGCACAGATTAATACAATAACAGCTCCTTTAAATGAGCGAATATAACAATAAAAACTTTTACTCAAATGAAGAACCCTTTTTCGAATTTTTTCAAGGTGGATGAACGCTTGAACGAATGCTTGAGAAGAGGTTGATTGTTGATTGAAGATCTCTTGAAAGCTTTGGAAGATCTCTAGATCAAGGTTGAACAATAGGCTTGAAAGATCCTCTTGAATGCTCTTGCTTTTCTCTTTCACAATCTCTCTTGTATATTGTGGATCCTCTCTCTTTTTCTTTTTGGATATTTCGTTGATCTCAGACTTTTTCGTGCAGATTTCGGATCCTTTCTTCTATTTTTTTCTCATCTTTGATTTCACGTTTGATCTGCTATTTAATCTGCAATTTCTTTCACCATTTAAAGCATTTTATGACATTAGAAGCAAGAGAAAATAATTTAGACAGATAAAGAGCCGTTAGAGCAATTTTAGGAAGCATAAAAGGCAATTAAAATGGGCAAAAAAAATAGCCGTTGCTGACATTACCCGTCGCAGGGGTCGACTCATGAGTCGACCTCTGTTGCAAAAATCAGAGAATGCGTTTCTGGAAATTCTTGGCTCAAATTAGCAGGGATCGACTCATGAGTCGACTCATGCCTTGTGGGTCGACTCATGAGTCGACTCACAGGTCGTGCCAAGCCAGAAAACTAGCGTGCCAAGGAGAATTTTTGCGTGCTAATCAGCTCACAGTGCCATGAGTTGACTCATGAGTCGACTCATGCACTTCAAACCTTCATAACTTCAAAAATATAAGTCCAAACACAATGAAATTTTCACCAATAGATTTTAAATCATTTGTTCCACCAAATGGTACTATCAAATCAGGATTTTAGTGAAATTACAATTTTGCCCTTGAAGAGCATAAGGACTTTTTCATTTTAAAATTATTTGTATCCCTTCAATCTGCTTTGTAATCATCAAAATCAATCTAGGAGCAACACAAATAAATCAGATTGAGAGAAGAGAAAAGAGAGGGAGAGGTCCTATCTTCCCTTTGGCCTCTCCCCTTGTTGCCGCCCCTCTTCCTTTGGGCATGGGGTCTCTTTGCTTATCCCACTTGCTAGTGTGAGGTGTCACACTAGCACATCTAATCCTTCGATTGATTGAGTTACTAAGCCAATTGGATTGAAGTTCATCCTACTTTCCTGCGATGTCTGACGTGCATGCGAAGTAGAGGGTCTGCACATCCAGACCTCTATAAAGATTTATATCAGATAATTTAAGATTTAATCTTTTATTCTATTATATTTTAAATAAATATTTGATCATTAAACATATAGAATATTAAAAAAATTTTAGATGCAACTTGGGCATCCTGGAGGGAAACTGTTTCCTTTCCTTTCAACTGGTATCAGAGCAGGCTTGAAATATATGTATATAAAATAAAATTTTTTAAGATTATTTATATGAGATATAATTAAAATTTTTTTAAAATATTAAATCTCATTTAAATCTATTTATATAAAATTTTTGATCTGATTTTGATTGGATTAAAGGTGCCTAATCAATGGTTGATTGAGGTTGTTACAAATCTGTTAAAACAGATTTCTGTTGTTGCTGAATTTTTTATGAAAAAATAATATAAAATATATTTTAAATTTATTTTAATAAAATTTTAATATTATTTTTTTATAAAGTAAGATTTATTTTAGATTTAAATTAGATCCATTTCGATGGATATTTAGATCTGAATCTTATCATAATTCAACACTGCATGAAAATAGATTTTATCAGAAATTAATTCTTTATGCATTCATATTTATATCTAATTAATTTTTTATTTGATATTAAATCTAAAATTAATATTTTATAATTAATATAATATATATTTTAGATTTGATATGATGTATATGATGCATCAAATCTAGTTAGATTAGATGAAGAACATAATTGATATGATCAAAGATATGTTCGTAACACAAAATAATTTTGTCAATAATTATGTATTGATGTAATTATATATAAAATTAGATTTCAAATCCTAGTAGCTTAGTACTCAAATTGATGAGATCATCAGACCGTCCGATCATAAGAGATTGAAGAGATTAATCTTTTTTTTGCCTATTTAATGGGTTTTCTTATGATGTGTAGGGGTGTTGTTGTGATCCAGTTTCATGAAGAAGAAAAGTGAGTAAATTTTTATGTATTATTTTGATCATAAATATATTTAGATTAGATCTAAAATTATTTATGATTCATTATAATAGGATAAAATTCAGATATAAAATTATTTTAGATCTGAATTATATATTGCATATGATGTAATTGATATTGATCTAAAAGTTGTCATGATATATGAGATGTATAAATAAAGTTTGGATCATACCTATGTATGTTTAATTGTTAAACATATTATAAAAATTATTTTCATATGTTGAAACATATGGTATGCTTCACCTGAAATTCTTGTAGAATAGTTTTATAAATTGAAACACACATTTCACACACTTAATTTTGAATTAAATTTGAATGATCTAGATTTGAGAATTGAAGATCATTAAGACACCACATAATATGATGGGCAATGGGTTAGAATGAATTAGGTCCTTCTAATGGATTAGACCTAGGGTTAGAAACACATATGGACCAAGTAGAGAAATTGATTAAATCTATCAAGTATTGAATTAGATTAGGTTAGTATTTTTCTAAATCAATCTCAATAGTTGAAGTTTGATCAAGTCCATGTGTTTGACCCTAATAAATGAATCATGATCATGGCTCTATGGTTGAGCCCAAATCTTCTGGTGTGCTCAATCGAAACTAATTAACCAGTTGGTGTCTAAGGTAAGTTTGATAGATTCGATCAAAGATTTTTAATTGGGAGCTATTCACCTAGATGTGTCTACGGTGAGTTAAGGGCAGATCCCCCCACTAATCTCACTTATCTGGCTAATATGATAGATTATATTTTGATTAGATCACTAGTCGATTCGTGCAGACCCATGCCATTAAGATGAATCAGTGTGACTGATTTAGGTGTCTTTAGACCAGCTTGTGCTTAATCCTTTACATGACTTGGTGAAGTTAGTGGGAGGATTTGCAGCTTGCAGGTCGACTTCTTCTCTTATTCTTAGATCAATTAAATCAAATTCTCTAAATTATTAAGTCCATAAAGTCATAAAGTTATAAGATAACTTGGTCATTATCTCCCATTAAGGTGTGTGATAATGAATCTAATATTCCAAATAGGTATTGGAGGTGCCACACGCCTGGTGTCTATTACATATTGGAATTGTCATTAATTATATGACCATCATGATATACCTTCAGATCAATGCTCAGGTTGGTCGAGCTATACTCAGGCCTGGACATCCGTTTATTGGATGCACTTGGTGTGTCATGTTATAGGTTGGACCTAACCAAGATTTTCAGTGAAGACGTCACACGCCTGTTGAAGGGACACCTGGGGTAGAACCCATTGCTAGAAGTTGTTTGGAGAAATAATTGGTTATGAACCTACCCATGGATGCACTGGGGTTGGTCGAGCCACACTCAGGCCCGAATGCAATCGTGTGGATTTTGGTACCCGCTAAGAAATTAATGTAATTTCTCGAGTTGGAGGTAGAGGCTACCAATTCATTAAAAATAGTGGAAGAACCTTTAGACTAAAGTCTATATCTTCAGGATTAAAAATAATTCATATACTAATAGGCTAATATTCTCTTTTTAGTTGTGGCCAACACACTATCCCTCCATTCACTGTTGAACAGCGACAAGCTCACCGGATCCTACTTCGATAGCTGGTATTGAAAGTTGAAGATCGTGTTGGAGCATGAAAGGATTTTTTATGTCCTTACGGATCAGGCACCTGAAGAACCTGCAACCAATGCTCCTCGTGCTGCGAGAGACACTTATATGAAGTGGCCCAATGATCGCATGACTGTGCATTGCGTGATGAGGGTAGCTATGAATGACAAACTTAGTCATAAGTTTGAGGATGCGCAACCTGAGGAGATGATTCAAATGTTGAATGAGTCCTTCGGCACCCCTGAGGATGTGGAGAGACATAAAACTTCTTGCATAGTATTCAATATCCGTATACGAGAGGGGACTTCAGTCATCGATCATATATTATACATGATTGAGTAGATTGAACGTCTTAGCAAACTTGGCTTTCCGTTGCATGAACAGTTAGGCAAGGATGCTATCCTCAATTCGCTACTGAAATCCTACCTACCCTTTCTCAATCATTATAAAATGAGGAAGTCTACTTTAAACTACCATAGTTTGCTAGGGTTACTGCAGACTTTTAAGAAGGATCACTAGCTCCAGAAAGAGCCAGTGAATTTTCTGGGAGGTTCATTTGCAAGGCATCGATCCTCTAGGAGAGAGAAAAAAAAAAGATGCAGAAATCCCATGTCGTCGATCCCAAGCAGAGCAAAATGTCAAAAGTTGACCAGAGCCAGGCAGAGTGCTTCTTCTATAAAAAGCTGGATCATTGAAAAAGAATTATCCTGGTTATATAGCCACCCTTGACCCAAACAGGCCTAAGAACAAGAGAAAGAGGTAAGTGGTTACTTCACAAGGTATTTATATAATAACACCTTATAATTTCTCTATTTGTGATACTACTATCTGGATATTGGATACCGAAAGTTCTATTAATATATGCAATTTATTGTAGGGACTACATGTAAGTAAAAAATTTCGAGAGGACGAGCGGTTCCTTAATGTTGGAGATGAAAGCCTTATTCCAGTTCTGGTCTTGAGAATTTTGTAGCTTGTCTTTGAGTCCAGTAGTGTCATATTGAATGATTGTCATTATTATCCTTCCTTTATGATGAATGTCATCTCTGTAGGCCTTTTGGCCAAACTTGATTACAAGTTTATAATAAAAGATGATTTTTGTGATATCATTGTGAATGATATTACAATTATGCATGGATAATTGAAACATGGTATATACATAATATCACGATCTGTTAGTGTAATGTATACATCCAGTAAACATCCTAAGTTAGATAATGTCAGTGAATCCTATCTTTGGCATTATAGGCTTGGTCATGTGAACAAGAATAGGATTGACAGGTTGATTAAGGAATGTGTCTTTGAGATAGATGATTGTGAATCATTGCCTACCTGTGAGTTCGTCTACTTGGTAAGATGACTAAGTCACCGTTTAAAAGAAAAGATGAGAGAGGCAGTGATGTCCTAGGTCTAATACATACTGATGTATGTAGGCCTATGAACATAAGTGCCAGAGGAAGATACTACTACTTCATTACATTTACAGACGACCTATCAAGGTATGGATATATCTATCTTATGAAGCATAAGTCAGAATCATTTGAAATGTTCAAACGATTTTGTGTTAAAGTAGAAAAATAAACTGGAAAGAGTATTAAGATCCTCCGATCAGACCGAGGAGGTCAATACCTCACCAGTGAGTTCCTGACATATCTAGAAGAGAATGGGATTCTCTCACAATGGACCCCTCTTGGAACACCACAACATAATGGTATGTCCGAGAGGAGGAATCGAATCTTGTTACACATGGTCTAGTCCATGATGAGTTTTTTCAGTCTGCCAATCTCTTTTTAGAGATATGCTCTAGAGACTGTCTGCTATATTTTAAATAAGATGCCCAGCAAGTCTGTCGATAAAACTCTGTATGAGATATGGACTGGGCATAAGCCAGTGCTCTCACACCTTAGGTTCTCGGGGTGTCTAGCTTATATCAAGCATTTAAAGATAGATAAGCTTGGACCGAAGTTCGATAGATGCTTGTTTGTAGGGCACCTAAAAGAAACTAAAAGTTACCACTTCTACCTCGCTGCAGAATAAAAGGTGTTTGTTAGCAATCGGATAGTCTTTTTAGAAAAGGAGTTCCTTAGTGAAGGAGCTAATGCCTGTAAAATTAAACTTGATGAAGTTCATGAGGTGGAAGGACCGACACATACATAATTGGATTCGATTGGTGAATTGAATCTGGAACCGATAGAGGCACCATTAAGGGGATCCGATAGAGTACCGCATCAGCTAGACAGATACTATGATTTTTTGGTCCGAGATGATGATTCCATTGAACTTAATGAGAATGATGAGGATCCGATCACCTATATGGATGCCATGCAAAGGCCCGACTCTCAAAAATGACTTAAGGCCATGAAGTCCGAGATGGAGTCAATGGAGATCAATAGTGTATGGACACTAGTTGATCCGCCTGAAGGGATAAAACCCATAGGGTGTAAATAAATTTTCAAGAGAAAAAGAGGAGCAGACGGAAAGGTAGAGACCTATAAAGCTCATCTAGTTGCCAAGAGTTACCGTCAGTGTTATGGCATTGACTATGATGAGACGTTCTCTCCTACGACAACACTCAAGTCCATTCGAATTATGCTTGCTATCACTGCACACTTAGATTATGAGATCTGACAGATGGATATCAAAACCACTTTCTTTAATGGAGAACTAAAAGAAGAGGTGTATATGATACAACCTGAAGGGTTCACATCTACAGACGAGTCGAAAGTATGCAAGCTAAAAAGGTCTATTTATGGACTTAAGTAGGCATCGAGAAGTTGGAACATGTATTTTGATAATGTGATTAAAATGTATAGCTTCATTAGGAATGGAGAAGAGCCTTGCATCTATAAGTGGACTTCCGATCCGTGGTCATTTTTCTTGTGCTGTATGTGGATGACATACTATTACTAGAAAATAACATCTTGACTTTGTAGAGTGTGAAGTTGTGGTTATCATCTCAGTTCTCCATGAAAGACTTGGGAGAAGCATCCTACATCCTAAGGATGAAGATCTATAGGGACAGATCTAGAAGGTTGCTTGGATTGTCCCAATCCACGTACATTGACGTCTTGTTGAAGCGGTTCAACATGGATAATTTCAAGAAAGGCTATCTTCTGATAGGCCATGGAATTATTCTTTCCAAGAAGGATTGTCTGACAACTCCTCAAGAGAGAGAGTGCATGAGTAGAATACCATATGCTTCGGCAGTGGGATCTATTATGTATGCTGTGACATGTACAAAGATGGATGTGGTCATTCACTAAGAATAGTCGGTAGGTACCAGTCAGATCTGGGTGAGAAGCATTGAAAGATTGTGAAAGCAATTCTTAAGTATTTGAGAAATACTAAAGATCAATGGCTTATCTATGGAGACTCTAACCTGAAATTTGTGGGATATACTAATTTCAGTTTTCAGTCAAATTGTGATGACAGCAGAAGCATGTCGGATTACGTATTTACCTTGAATGGAGGAGCTGTTTGCTGGAAGAGTTCCAAGCAACATACTATGGCCGATTTTGTACGCGAAGCGAAATACATTGCTGCATCAGATGCTGCAAAGGAGGCAGTGTAGTTGCAAAAGTTTATCATCGAGCTGGGAGTTATACCTTCCATTGATGGTCCTGTCCTGCTGTATTGTGACAGCTCCAGTGCCATAGCTCAAGCGAAAGAACCCAAGTCGTACCATCACACCAAGTATGTTCTGCACCGCTATTACCTGGTGTGAGAGATCGTGAATCGAGATGACGTCGAGCTTCAAAAGATCGACAGAAAGAAAAACCTAGCCTACCCCTTCATTAAAGCTCTCAAGATCAAAGAGTTCAATAACTTCAAATGGAAGATGGGTATAAGATACTGCCCCGATTGGCTTTAGTCCAAGTGGGAGTTGTTGAAAATTATTTTTTAAAACCAATTATGTGATGATTGAGTTTATCATTGTATATGAATTATTGATCAATTGAATAATAGTTATTCAAATATTTTTCATTGCAAAGTGACATCTTCCTTGAACTCTTGTACTGTGATGAAGTCCTTAGAACTATACTAGTGTGCGATAAAGAGAGAATTTATCGTATAGTTTTTAAACATATTTATAATCAAATGATATATCATTACGGGATAATGATATTTATCGAGTGGAGGTCGTTGTGTGCCATATGGGTTGGTTGTCCTCTTAACCAAGAAGTGTGGTGACACTGGTATGGTATATAGGTGAGATATAGGGGTACATCATCACTGAGCAAGTGACTCACTTGTTGAGCGTTCTGCTGTCAAGAGCTGCTCGTGAAACACATGAGTATAAGTATCCTTTAGACCTGAGATCACCATAGTGACTTGTAAGCAACTCACTGTGCTTTGTTGTCGGACACCTAGATTTTTAATGCAGTGACAGAAGGCTAGTGGGTACAGTCAAGTACTTGTGAAGTCTGTGTGTGGATCAAGATGGGATTGACCCCTCTAGATTATTAGAGTTGATGTATCACTATATTTCAATTTAGTAAAACCTTAGCCAAGATAATCCATGAGATGAATTTGAAAGGTTGAAATACAATATGGATGAAGCAATCTCGGTTGACAGTTAATCTGAGACCATCCTAGAGCATCCAGGGTTAAAAGGATGAATTATGCAGTAACCATGTGTATGGGTTTTGAAATATTTTTTTATGATAATTTGACCTATTTGGATGTCGGAAACCATTGCTAGATGGTATCTCGATTAGTGCAGGAATTGGTTCCTATGCTACCGGCTTAGTGTTTGAACCTATGGAGTCATGCACATAAGTTAGACAAAGTAGAAAGGAATTGACCTATATTTATATGTCCAATATGAAAGTATTTAACTTGATTGAACATATAAGTTAACTTGATTGAGAATTAAGTTATGGATCAAATGGGATTGAAGAGTTGACAATATCTAGCTAGCACTACACATGAGGTTTAGGTTCGATCCCGAGGATGAACAGTTTCTAATCTATGATTCATAGAATATATGAAAGATTAGATTTAAGACTAATTAGTTTCAAATTAGATCTAAATTAATTGGACTTAAATGGATCCAAAATTCAAGTTAGACTTGGTACAAAAGTCCTATAGAGTTTGGGATTGACAGCTTTTCGAAATTATTTTAAACCAGCTTCGAATCGGATTCGAATCGGATCTGTTTTGGATGAGATATAAGTATTCCTACTTGCACTGAGAATATTCTCTCATGAAGCATGACCAAAACCTAGTTTGATGCTTATTTGGGGCATCCCAAGTGGGTGAGAGATTGGATGCAAGTTGATTGTCATATGTGATGATAATTATATCTCATATAGGAATCTTTCTTTCATGAGTATTAGATAAATTCAAATCAAATTTGAATTAGGAGTCCTAATCTTATTGGATCATGAGAATCATCTATAAATAGAGAGTCCTAATCTCATTGGATCATGAAAATCATCTATAAATAGAGAGGGTCTCTACCTATGGATGTATAGCATAGCAATAGCATAGTGATAAGTGATATATTTTTATATTTATTATAGATATTTTTGGTAATTTATGGTGTTAACATCTTCTTAAAAATCTAATTTCATGAATTTATTAAATTTTTTTGAAAAATAAATAATTTTAAAAAAAATATGAAATTAGATATATTTATGAAAAATAAGATGTTAATTTAATTGAGTAATTTAAGCACTAAAATAATATAAAATTTTTTAAAAATTTAATGCATATTTTTTTTAATTTTTTAGGCAAAAATCAGAGCAAAAATGGAGCTAAAATACCTTAAAAAAATAAAGAAAATAGCCTTCGATGCATGGTGGACCGATCGATCGATCCATAGAGTCAGGGCATGGTCCACAAGAATAGTTACTGTGGGGAAAATTCAGTGCAGGGGTAAAATGGTAATTTTAAAATTTTTTCAAAATTACTATTTTATAGTAAAAATTATTAATTAATCTAATTAATTAATAAAAATTTATCCTACACTAGGATCTAAATATGATATATAGCATGCATGCATTTAAATTTGAAATTCGAATTTGAACAGTAAACACTTTAATGTAATGTGTTCAGAACACAATACCTTTGTGCGGGTAGTAGATCACCACAATCTGATCACTGTAGGGAGAGTCTGATCATCGCGATGCAGCCACACAGTGTATCTGGTCTCTACGGATTGTCCACATGAACTTCCAGTCTGATCGACTCCTCACGAGTGCTAGCTCGTTGTAGAGCCCTTTCGACGGTTAATTGCACATTTGAATTCAAATCAAATTTTGAATTCAAATGGAAACCAATTTATCCCTATCCATTAAGAGCATGAGAAGAGGAGGGCGTGGCTTAATTTGTGCGTGAGTGATTTTATGAGAAACATTTTCTCGTGTAATAAATGGGGCACTAAAAGAGGATAAGGTCAAAGTGCTAAGATTGGTTGCTCATTCAAATTCAAACTTTGTTTTGAATTTGAATGGCCAACCAATCATCCTTATCCACTCATTTGGTGCATTAAAGTAGGATGTGAGGAGGGCTTTGTGTGAGAAAAAAATTCATGAGAACTTCCTTCTCGTGAATTCAAATGGGTGTAGTGGAAGTGAGGTGGCGCAGGGAGAATGGGTCAAGGTGGTTTCATTATTTAAACCAATCTAATTGAACCAAATAAGTTAGGCTCAATTAGACTAATTTAAACTCAACTAAATTAGGCTTAATTAGGCTCAATAAAATCTTAATCAAATCAGGAATTGATTAAGCCCAACCCCTGATCAAATCAGGGACCAAACCATCTCGACGATTAGGTCAACTCTTAACCTAATCGGGTCAAACCCAACAGAATCCAATTCAATTGGAATTGATCCAAAAATAATTACTCAATCAAATTGAGTTAATTAGTAATCAAATCACTAATTAAATCTCTCATAAATATTGAGTCCAAATTCGATGGGTAATCGGGCATCAGAATTCATCGATATGTAACCCTGATCGAAGAGTCCCAAACCAGTGGGACTCTTGACCCCGGTACCCAAAATGTGTGGGACTCATGATCAGAGAATCTTGATTCTCAATCACAGAGTTCCAGACATGTAGGACTCATAGTCCACGAGCATTAGGACTCTTCATCAGCCATCAGAGCAGATAGGAACCTCTAATGTGTGTGACCCTGCAGGTTCAAACCTAAGCCGGTAGCACAGAAATCAATTCCTGTACTAATCGAAGTGACCATCTAGCAATGGTACCCGATGATCGGATAGGTTGAATAGTCACAATCGCAACACTCAGAACCTACGTGAATATGGTTATTGTATAATTCATCCTTTTGACCTCTGTGTTTAGGACAACTCAGGATTAAACTGTCTACCCTGATTAGATCATCCGAATCATGCTCAACTCAAACAGTCCTATGACTCCTCACAAAGACTACCCTGGTCAAGGTTTTGCTAAATTGAAACATAACTGTACACAGCTCCTAAACTGGAGTGGTCAATCCCATCTTGACACACGCACTGATAAGTCAAGTACTTGACTACACCCAGCAGCCTTCCGTCACTGAATTAGAAATTCAGGTAGTCCAGTGCCTAAGTGCAGTGAGTTGCTTGCAAGTCACCGTGGTGGTCTCAAGTCAGAGAGACATTTATACCCATATTCCATTGGAGCAAATCTTGATAGCAGAAATAGCTCCGGAGTCGATCACGTTCAGTATAGATGTACCCTTACATCTCACCTGTATGCCATACCAGTGTCTCCACACTCATTGATTAAGAGGACAACCAACCTATATGGCACACAATGACCTATGCTTGATAAATGTTATCATCCTTGGTAACAACGTATCATTTGGTCGCGAACAGATTTAAGGACTAAACGACAAATCCTCCTTTGTCGAGTCTAAATAGTCCTAAGGACTTCACCACAACATAGGAGTTCATTAGAAGATGAAACATTTTGTGATGAAAAATATCAAAATAATTTTTATTAATTCATAATTCATGTACATATACAAAAATGAGCACAACCGTCAATAGGCTGACGATTGACTTTGAGATACTATTCCCAACAATCTCTCACTTGGCCTAAAGCCAATCGGTGCAGTATCTAATGCCCATCTTCGACTTGTAGTCGTCGAACTCCTTCACCGTAATGATTTTAGTGAATGGGTCGGCCAGGTTCTCCTTTCCGTCGATCTTCTGAAGGTAGACATCTCCTCATCCATAATTTTTTGGATGAGATGGTAGCGGCGCAGAATATGCTTCATCCGCTGGTGTGCCTTGGGTTCCTTCACCTGAGCAATAGCTCCAGAGCTGTCATAGTAGAGCAGAACTGGACCAACAAGGGAGGGTGCTACTTCGATCTCGGTGATAAATTTTCTCAGCCACACCGCTTCTTTGGCAGCATCTGATGCAGCGACATACTCTGCCTCGCAAACTGAATCAGCCACTGTGTGTTGCTTGGAACTCTTCCAGCAGATAGCCCCACCATTAAGGGTAAAAATAAATCCGACACACTTTTGCTGTCATCGTGATCAGACTGAAAACTAGAGTCTGTAAACCCTATAAGTCTCAAGTCCAATTCAACATAAACAAGCCACTGGTCCTTAGTATTTCTTAAATACTTTAGGATGGTTTTAACAACCTTCCAGTGATTCTTCCCTGGATCAGATTGGTATATACTCACTACCCCTAGTGAGTATGTCACATCTGGTCGTATACATGTCATGACGTACATGATAGATCCCACTGCCGAAGCATATGAAATCCAACCCATATGCTCTCTCTCTTGAGGTGTTGTCGGACAATCCCTCTTCGAGAGAGAAATTCTATGGCCTATCGGTAGATAGCCTTTCTTGGAATTCTCCATGCTGAACCTCTTCAGTATAGTATCTATGTACGTAGACTGGGATAAACCAAGCAACCTTTTAGATCTATCCCTATAGATCTTCATCCCTAGGGTGTAGGAAGCTTCTCCCAAATCCTTTATGGAGAACTGTGACGATAGCCAAATCTTTATTTCCTGTAATGCAGGGACATCATTCCCGATTAAGAGAATATCATCCACATACAATACATAAATACCACTACTGGACCATTAGCTCACTTATAAATGCAGGGCTCTTCTCCGTTCTTAACGAAGCCATACGTTTTGATCGTCCTATCAAAATGTATGTTCCAACTCCGGGATGCCTGCTTAAGTCCATAAATGGACCTCTGTAGTCTGCGCACCTTAGACTCATCAGTGGATGTGAATCCTTCAGGTTGTATCATATACACCTCTTCATCCAGCTCTCCATTTAGAAAAGCTGTCTTCACATTCATCTGCCAGATTTTATAGTTTAGATGGACAGCTATCGCAAGCATAATCCGAATGGATTTGAGCATTACCACAGGAGAAAATATCTCGTCATAGTCTATACCATAACGTTGATGATATCCCTTGACAACCAGATGGGCTTTATAGGTTTCCATCTTTTCATCTGCGCCCCTCTTCCTCTTGAAGACCCACTTACACCCATGGGTTTTACTCCTTCTGGTGGGTCAACCAATGTCCACACATCGTTGACCTTCATGGATTCCATTTCGGATTTCATGACCTCTAGCCATTTCTCAGAGTCGGGTCTCTGCATTGCATCCATGTAGGTGATCGGATCCTCATCGTTTTCATCAAGTTTGATAGGATCGTCATCCCGAATTAAGAAACTATAGTATCTGTCCAGTTGACATGGTACTCTACCAGATCGCCTTATGGGTGCTTGAACAATGGGCTTCGAATCTGATCTAATCAAATCCGATTCAGGTTCAGCAACTTGTGTCGGTTTTTTCACCTGTCGAACTTCATCAAGTTCGACCTTAGAGGCAACAGTCCCTTCACCAAGGAACTCTTTTTTCAAAAAGATTGCCTTAAGGCTGACAAACACCTTTTGCTCATCAATCAGGTAGAAATAATACCCTTTGATCTCTTTTGAGTATCCTATAAAATTACACTTGTCAGACCTAGGTCCTAGCTTATCCATAATTAAACATTTAACATAAGCCGGACACCCCCAAACCCTAAGGTGTGAGAGTACTGGCTTACGTCTTATCCATATCTCATATGGTGTTTTGGTTACAGACTTACTCGAAACTCTATTTAGAAGGTAACAAGCCGATTCGAGCGCATATCCCCAGAGGGAGATCGGCAAACCAGCAAACCCCATCATGGATCGAACCATGTCCATCAAGGTCCGATTCCTCCTTTCAGATACACCATTATGCTGTGGTGTTCCAGGAGGAGTCCATTGAGAGAGAATTTCATTCTCTCCAAGATATGTCAGAAACTTATTGGAAAGGTATTTACCTCCTCGATCAGATCGAAGAGTTTTAATACACTTTTCAATTTATTTTTCTACCTCATTTCGGAATAGTTTGAACATTTCAAATGACTCCGACTTATGCTTCATTAAATAGACATACCCATACCTCGATAGGTCGTCTGTGAAGGTTATGAAGTAAAAATATCCACCTCTTGCACTTGTGCTCATGGGTCCACATACATCAAAATATATCAGACCCAAGAGTTCACTGGCTCGCTCACCTTTTCCAGTAAAAGTGACTTGATCATTTTACCAAGAAGATAGGACTCACAGATTGAAAGTGATTCACAATCACCTACTTCAAGTATTCCTTCTTGAGCCAACCTGTTTATCCTGTTCTTATTGATATGACCTAGCCTACAGTGCCAAAGGTAGACTTCTGACACATTATCTATTCTAGGATGTTTATCGGAGGTTTGAACCACATTAACAGGTTGTGATAGAAAGTAAATTTCATTATAAAGTTGTCTAATAAATATTGTAACACCATTCAAAATGATATTGCAAACATTTTCTTTTATTAAAAATTGATAACCGTTCATGGCCAAAAGGCCTACAGAAATAATATTTAATAAAAAGCTTGGACAATAGTGACATTCACTTAGAATTATATTTCGAGAATTGATTACAAGGTTCATGATTTCTAATGCTAGAACTGAAACTTTGCTTCCATCTCCAACGTTCAGGAACCTCTCGCCTTCATCAAATCTCCTACTGACCTGCAAACCCTGCAACGAATTGCAAATATGATAAGAGCTTCCGGTATCCAATACCCAGGCAGTAGTATCACAAATGGAAAAGTTGCAAGGTGTTATCATATAAGTACCTTGCTTTTTCTTTGGCCTGTTCGGGTCCAGTGAGGCAATGTATAGAGGACAGCTCCTCTTCCAGTGCCCCTGCTTCTTGCAAAAGAAGCACTCCGTCTGGCTCTGGTCGGGCTTGCACTTCTAGGTCTAACCCTGTGCAGACATCCCAGCATGCAGCTGCACCTTCTTATTCTTCTTCTTCTTGTTCTTCTTCCCTTTCTTAAAGGGTCGACGACCAGAAGAAGACCCTCCCACAACATTCACCGACTCCTTATGGAGCTGGTGATCCTTCTCAAAGTTCTGCAGCAACCCCAACAAGCCGTGGTAGTTCACTACAGGCTTTGTCATTCGAAAATGAGTAAGGAAGGGAAGGAAGGACTTGGGCAGAGAAGTAAGAATCGCATCCTTACCGAGCTGCTCATGCAGGGGAAAACTCAGTTTACTTAGGCGCTCAATCATTTTGATCATGTACAGTACATGATCAGTGACTAAGGCTCCATCCCTCATCCGAGCATTGAAAATGGCACAACTAGTTTTGTGCCTTTCAACGTCGTCAGGCATGCCAAAAGAGTCGTTCAACATTTGAAGCATCTCCTGTGGCTGGACATTCTCGAACCTGCGACTGAACTCATCATTCATTGCCGCCAGCATTATGCACCGAACGTTGGTGCGGTCGTTGAGCCACTTCTGGTAAGTATCTCGGATCGTCCCTCTAGTGTTCAGGGCTGGCTCTCAGGTGCCGGATCCGTTACTACATAAAGGATCCGCTCATGCTCAAGGATAATTTTTAATTTTCAATACCAGCTATCAAAATTAGGTCCCATGAGCTTGTCATTATCTAATAATGACCGGAGCGACAGGGTAGTGGCCATAGCTGCATAAAGGAAAACCAGACCTATATTAGTACATAAATTATTAATACTAAAGATTTGAACTTTAGTCTAAAGTTTCTCTCAGTATTTTTACAAATTGATAGCCTCAACCTCCAATTCGAAGAATTACTTTAATTCCTTAGTGGGTACTAGAATCCACACAGACTACACACGAGCCCAACTTTGGTTGGTCAACCCATGTGCATCTATGGGTAGGTTCATAACCAGTTGTTTCTCTAAACAACTTCTAATAATTAATTTTGCCTCAGAACCTAATCAGTAGGCTTTGGCCTCCACTGAAAAAATCTAGTTAGGTCCAACCATTAACATGATTTGATTTGGTGAATCGGACCAATAAATGATCAAGCCCGATTTTGGTCGGCCAAGCTAACCACCATCAAAAAGACTCAAACCAAATTATCATACTATGAATGATAATTCCATTAGTCAATAAGCACCAGGCCTGTGGGCCTCCAATGATTATTAAACTAATGGACTCATTATCACTCACTTAATAGGAGGCTATGACTTAGTTATCAATATAACTTAATCATTTTTAGGACCTAATATTTTTTTTTTGAGGATTTTATTAAAGAATAGATGAGAAGAAAATATCCAGCCAATTTCAATCCTCCCACTGACTTCACCAAGTCAGATTAAAAAGGATTTACTTAAAGCTAGCATTAGGAGCACCTAAATCAGTCAAACTGATTTACCTAATGACATGGGTGAGCCCTAATCACCAAGTGATCTAATCAAAACCTAATTCACCAGGTTGGCCAGGTAAGTGAGATTAGTGGTGGGGATAAGCCATTAACTCATCAGAGATCGAATCACTGCGAGTAGCTCCCGCTTAAAAACCACTGATCAAACTGCCAAACTTACCTTAGACACCAACCGGTTCATTAGTTTTAATTTGATCAACTTAGTAAATAGGGTTCCACCGTGTAGCCATGAATTAAGTCCATCTTGGTCTAGTTAAAGACATGGATCCATTCAACTACAACTATTGGAGTGGAGTCTAGAGTATTCTTGACCTAATCTAATTCAACTTTTGATTAGATTTGATCAATTACTCTAATTTAGTCCATTTCTTTAAGCTAACCTTAGGTCTAACCCAATTATGGACCTAATCCATCAAACCCATTGACCCACAAGTTTATGCAATTGTCTTAGATTTTAATTCATAATTCTAGACCTACTAGACAATACTTAATTCTTTTAATTAAGTATTTAGGCGATGGGTCAGGGTTTGGTATTTCGAAAATAATTTTCAAATTTGAAAGGTTTTATTTTCTGTTCACCAAATATGTTGACTTATTACACAAATATACCAGCACATTTCATAAATAGCAATCCTATTGCTAATTACATAACAGAAAATAACTCAATCAAAATAAATCATGAATATTTCTTTCGCTACTTCATCTGCATGGGATATAATCGCATCGACACCCCTACCGCCATAGGAGACCCCATCGAATGAGAAGAGAGGGCCTTTAAACCCTACTTTTCTCCTATGATCGGATGTTCATGGCAACCAACCTAATTCGATTATTTGCTACTTGGATCAAGTATATCTAAATATATCAATTTTAAAATTTAAATTTCAAATTTCAAATTTCAAATTTTAAATTTTGAATTTCAAATTTCAAATAAATTTCAAATTTCAAATTTCAAATTTTAAATTTTTGAATTTCAAAATTTGAATTTCAAATTTTAAATTTTAAATTTTGAATTTTAAATTTGAAATTTCAACCAAATTTTAAATTTTAAATTTCAAATTTTTAAATTTCAAAATTTTAAATTTTGAATTTTGAATTTTGAATTTCAAATTTTAAAATTTAAATTTCAAATTTCAAATTTCAAATTTTAAATTTTTTTAAATTTTGAATTTTGAACAACTTTCAAAATTAAAATTTTAAATTTTAAATTTTAAATTTTAAATTTTAAATTTCAAATTTAAACTTTTAGATTACAACTTAATCTATGCATGCAAATATATATATCATATCTAAGAACCCGCTCTGATACCATTTGTGGGAAAAATTTAGTGTAGGGGTAAAATGATAATTTTAAAACTTTTTTAAAATCACTATTTTACAGTAAAAATTATTAATTAATCTAATTAATTAATAAAAATTTATCCTACACTAGGATCTAAATATGATATATAGCATGCATGCATTTAAATTTAAAATTTGAATTTGAATAGTAAACACTTTACTGTAATGTGTTCAGAACACAATACCTTTGTGCGGGTAGTAGATCGCCGCAATCTGATCACTGTCGGAAGAGTCTGATCATCGTGATGCGCCACACAGTGGGTCTGACCTCTACGGATCGTCCACATGAAGCTCCCGATCTGATCGACTCCTCACGAGTGCTAACTCGTTGTAGAGCCCTTTCGACAGCCGATGCTGATCGAACTCCTTCGATCGATGTTTGTTGATTCTTTGGATGCTCTGAATCATCAGCAAATGTGCTTGAGAGGATGTTGAAGATCTCTCTAAAATTTGATGGGCTT
>NC_025999.2:40197899-40329496 GCF_000442705.2 Elaeis guineensis
ATGACACTCATAGCTCACCTTCTCACTTCCCAAACTCCAAGCTGAAACCCTGAAGAACTCACTGAAACCCTACGCACACTTTTTCTTTCTTTTCTTTCTTTTTCTCTCGGAAGGATATAGACCTTCACCTTGCACACAAAGATTCCTCATGCCCAAATTTTCTCTCCAATTTTTTTTTTTCACACGCCCCACTCTTCTCCTCCTTTTAAAACAATGTCAAACGTCTTATCCACGTGAGAGGATGAAGATGAGTAATTGCACATTTGAATTCAAATCAAAATTTGAATTCAAATGGAAACTAATTTATCCCTATCCACTAAAGGTGTGAGAAGAGGAGGGTGTGGCTTAATTTGTGCATGAGTGATTTCATGAGAAACATTTTCTCGTGTAATAACTGGGGTGCTAAAAGAGGATAAGGTCAAGGTGCTAAGATTGGTTGCTCATTCAAATTCAAACTTTGTTTTGAATTGGAATGGCCAACCATATCCACTCATTTGGTGTATTAAAATAGGGTGTGAGGAGGGCTTTGTGTGAGAAAAAATTCATGAGAACTTCCTTCTCGTGAATTCAAATGGGCACAGTGGAAGTGAGGTGGCGCAGGGAGAATGGGTCAAGGTGGTTTCATTATTTAAACCAACCTAATTGAACCAAATAAGTTAGGCACAATTAGACTAATTTAAACTCAACTTAATTAGGCTTAATTAGGCTCAATAAAATTCTAATCAAATCAGGAATTGATTAAGCCCAACCCCTAATCAAATCAGGGACCAAACCATCTCGACGATTAGGTCAACTCTTAACCTAATCGGGTCATACCCAACTGAATCCAATTCAATTGGACTTGATCCAAAAATAATTACTCAATCAAATTGAGTTAATTAGTGATCAAATCACTAATTAAACCTCTCATAAATATTGAGTCCAAATTTGATGAATAATCGGGCATCAGAATTCATCGATATGTAACCCTGATCGAAGAGTCCCAAACCAGTGGGACTCTTGACCCCGGTACCCAAAATGTATGGGACTCATGATCAGAGAATCCTGATTCTCGATCACAGAGTCCTAGACACATAGGACTCATAGTCCATGAGTATTAGGACTCTTCATCAACCATCAAATCAGATAGGAACCTCTAATGTGTGTGACCCCGCAGGTTCGAACCTAAGCCGGTAGCACAGGAACCAATTCCTGTACTAATCGAAGTGACCATCTAGCAATGGTACCCGATGACTGGATAGGTCGAATAGTCACAATCGCAACACTCAAAACCTATGTGAATATGGTTGTTGTATAATTTATCCTTTTGACCTCTGTGTTTAGGATGACTCAGGGTTAAATTGTCCACCCTGATTAGATCATCCGAATCGTGCTCAACTCAAACAGTCCTGTGACTCCTCACAAAGACTACCCTGGCCAAGATTTTGCTAAATTGAAACACGACTATACACAGCTCCTAAACTAGAGTATTCAATCCCATCTTGACACACGCACCGACAAGTCAAGTACTTGACTACACCCAGCAGCCTTTCATCGCTGAATTAGAAATTCAGGTAGTCCAGTGCCTAAGTGCAGTGAGTTGCTTGCAAGTCATCGTGGCGGTCTCAGGTTAGAGAAAAATTTATACCCATATTCTATCGGAGTAAATCTTGATAGCAGAAATAGATCCGGAGTCGGTCACATTCAGTGCAGATGTACCCTTACATCTCACCTGTATGCCATACTAGTGTCTCCACACTCATTGGTTAAGAGGACAACCAACCTATATGGCACACAACGACCTATGCTTGATAAATATTGTCATTCTTGGTAACAACATATCATTTGGTCACGAACAAATTTAAGGACTAAACGACAAATCCTCCTTTGTCGAGTCTAAATAGTTCTCAAGACTTCACCACAACATAGGAGTTCATTAGAAGATGAAATATTTTGTGATGAAAAATATCAAAATAATTTTTATTAATTCATAATTTATGTACATATACAAAAATCAGCACAACCATCAATAGACTGACGATTGGCTTTGGGACACTATTCCCAACAGTTATGCGGTCCATAAATGTGGTCCACGATTGCAGAAGCCTGTTTTGTGTGATCCAACGATCCACATTCATCCATCTCGAGATCCAATGACTGCTGTTCGTCATCAGTTTATAAGAAAACTTTTGCATGATCCGACGATCAAAATTTCATCCATCAAGAGATCCAACGACTGAGGATGCTCCCAACTTTGAATAGGAGATCAGAAGCACTGATCGATGGTCTAGATCTCATCTGAAGCATGATCGAATGGTTATTATTGAATTTGACTTTGATGAGGATTAAAATAGTAGATTTTGGGCAGATCTGGATGGTCCAAGCCTGATCTGATGGTCAGAAAAATTTTTAAAAATTTTTATACGATTTCTAAGGATTTTAGGACTCCTTTTTCTATCAAAAAAATATAAAAAATTTATCTATAAATAGGGGGTCTGGGAATAAGCTTTGGGAGGAGAAAAAATCAGAGAAAAAATAAAAAAAATAGAAAAAAAAATTCAAGGAATTTTAGGGATCAATTATTAGGAGATTATAGAGCTAGAGAGTTTGATGCGTGGCTAAATCTCTTCAATCTAAAAATACGATGAAGCTTGTAAATGGATTTTTACTTTTTATTTTTTATATTTAATTTTTATGTAATAAAATTATGCTTTTATTTCATATCTTTTTATTTTCTTTTGAGGTATTGTCCAGCCTACACGGCCTATACCTTCTATTGACGTGTCGTAATCTCTAGATACGATACATGCTTTGGAGAGATAGATCGTAGTATATGAGATTAGACCTTAGATTTTGTAATTAAATTTAGATAGTTTATACTCCAACAGGATGAGCTGTGATCTACTGATACAGTCCGTATCCCTTAGAGATAAGCTATGCTAATATCTTAATCACAAGAATTAATATTGTAACATAAGAAAAAAAGAAGAAAATAAATCTAATTTGCATGGTGGATTCAAAATTCTTGGATTATTTTTTTGAATTATTTTTTTCATAAATTAATTTATATTATTAATTTAATTCTTACTATTCTATTTCTTTTAATCCTTCTACAATCAATTCTTTTTTATTTCTTCTTAAAAAAGAAGAGATAATCGCCCTAGATCCCCATGGAAATGATCCCTACTCATCCTATCTATATAGTTTGAGTTGATTTTTATTCTTGACTACCTACGATAGCGATCAAATTTTGACGCCGTTATCGAAGATCTAGGCATGATTATTTAAATTTTTTTTTAATTTTTTTTTTAA
The DNA here is from genome assembly GCF_000442705.2 of Elaeis guineensis. NCBI lineage: Eukaryota > Viridiplantae > Streptophyta > Magnoliopsida > Arecales > Arecaceae > Elaeis > Elaeis guineensis. The sequence continues at coordinate 40,201,191 of NC_025999.2, forward strand.
TTGCTTTCTAACTTACTTAGTTCTTTAGTCAAACTTACTTTCTTTCAAAAAAAAAAATTTCTACATTGACACCTCATAATCTACTTAAGGAATTAGATACTTAATCATAAAATCTAAAAAATAAAACAAATCAATTTACTCTTAACTAACTATCAAATCTGATCATCTTTTCTTCTTGCATTACATAAGTCTATAAAACATCTTAAGGGCATAAATCCTAAACAAGATAAGATGGAGATTTCATCACCCTTTCTTAGCCCACAAACCACCATCCTGTATATTGCAATTGACCTAAACTTTAACTTAAAATCAATTAGAAGTTGGCTCCTAAGAACTTTCAAGCTCAATAGGATAAGGGATCCTAAGAGTAAGATCGGGTTAGGATTATTCAGTTTGACTGGTGTCTAGGAAAGTATTCAAGAACTACGTCCTAAAGGAAAGTAGTTATTTAATTGATTCTGTTCACTTATCTGACCAACTTAGTTGGTGTCTAAGGAAAGCAATGGGAGGACCCCCACTGACCTTACACTTACCTGGCCAGTTGAGTGGCTAGTCTTTTACCTGGAGTGCTCAAAAGCAACCTTAACAAGTTAGGAGCTGTCTAGATCTAGGGTTATCCTTAGCTAGGATTGATTGTATAACATGACTACTAATCTACAAATATTAACCCTAATTAAAATACTCTTCTCTATCATCTCTAGATTTTGGACTCCTTAGGCCTCCATCTTTAGAATTCTTTTCTCATTTATTTTCTCTTCTTAAAAAAAAAAATAAAACAAAAAAAATTGCAAAAATAACTGAAAATTCTTAAATTTTTTCGTGGATAAGGTTATCTGGTCGATTAGAGAGAATAGATCCAAACTTTGCATCAAGTCCAGTAGACCTTAAGCCCACTATGGGTGAACTCAAACATGAACTTAGGGTCTTGAAAGACCTTTGCTATCCAGTGGGATAGCCCAACCCTCATGTATCCAACTGCCACAAACTGATGCTAATTTTGAAATTAAATCTCAGATCATAAACATGCTTCCCAAATTTACCAGAATCGAGGATGCATACATTTTTATAAAAAAATTTGAGGAAGTATGCACCACGATGTGGCTTCAACAGCTCATTGAGGATGCTGTAAAACTTAGGTTGATCAACTTTGCCCTCAAGGATAGTGCCAAAAAGTGGTTATACAGTCTTTCTAATCAATCCATCACATCATAGGAGGATTTTGTTAGAGTGTTCCTGAAAAAATTTTTTCCACACCACAAGACTGCCAAATTTAGGAATGAAATTAATCAATTATATTAATTATCAGTGAGTCTTTTTGGAAGTACTTTGATCATTTTAAGAACCTTTTGAGTCAATGCCCACACCATGGAATAGAAACTTAGAGGCTGTTGCCCAACTATGCAACCCAAGAGGGGGGGGTGAATTGAGTTTTTAAAAAATTAAAAATTAAAAATTAACTTACAACTATAAGAATTATTTAACAATGAGCAGGATAAATGTGGAGAGTAAAATTTATGCAAGGTGTAGAAGTTGGATGCAAGAATGCAAGAAGATAAGAAAATTTAAAAGGAGAGCAAGTAAGCACAACACAAACAAAAAGATTTATAGTGGTTCGGTGCCAACCTTGCACCTACATTCACTCTCCAAGCTCCTACTTGAGAATTTAAATCCACTAAACCATATTCAATCCAAATACAACGTCGGAACCTCCGACTGTAGCTATTCCAAGCTAGAATACTTATTTTTCGGGTACAAGCCAACCCAATACAACATCGAAACCTCCGATTTTAGCTATTCCAAGCTAGAACACTTGTTTCTCGGGTACAAACCAACCCAATACAATTTGATTCCAGGTTTGGATCAACCTTTTCACATTTTGAAACTCTTCCAAAATAAAAAGTCAACACAAAAATAGAGTATAACAGTTAATCACACGAAAATACAGATGTAGCTCCTTTAATGAGCAAATAAAGCTTTAAATACACTTTACACAATAAGAACAAAGCTCTTCTGATTTCCCTCAAGGTGGTTGAAGACTTGAATGAGCTCTTGAGGGATTGGTGAACTTAAAATAAAAGCTTCTTGAACTTTTAAGAGGGCTCTTGCTTAGGGTTGAAGTGAATGCTTGAAGAACTTTTTCAAAACTTTATTGATTCCCTCCTTTAAGTGCCTTTTGTAACTTCAAATAATGGGAGAGAGTAATCTGGACTGAAATAGAGCTTTTAGAGCACATTAAATGAGCATTAAATGTAATCGAAAAGGGTTAAAAACTAGCCGTTACGAAAATTTTCCATCACAGGGGTCGACTCATAGGGTCGACTCATGCTCATGGGTCGACTCATGGGGTCAACCTCTGTGGAAAAGAGTAGAAAATGACTGTTTTGTAATTTTGGCCTGCAGAGCAGCAGAGGTCGACTCATGCCAAGGGGTTGACTCACAGAGTGTGCCAGCCAAAAATTTTGTGTGCTGTTCAGCCCTTTTATCCATGAGTCGACTCATGGGGTCGATTCAAAAATATAAATCTGATTTTCTTACAAAATATACTTCCAAAAATATTGAAATTTCCTCCAATAGATTACACATCTTTTGTTCTTGCTCTTGAGTCTTCCGAATCAGGTCTGATAAAATTATGATTTTGCTCCTGAAATATAATAAATCTTTTTTCAAGCCAAAATGATTAGTAATCTCCTCAAATGCTTTGTAATCATCAAAATCAATTCAAAGAGCAACAATCTCCCCCTTTTTGATGATGACAAAATACTTGAGCAAAAGCATATATAAAGTATTGAATATGAATTTTAAATTTATGAAAATGCATCACTTAAATATTATAGCCAAGTATTTGAACGAAATGCATCATAAGCAGTTTGAAGACAAATTTGAAATTTGCTAAAAATTTAAAATTTGCGTATAAGTTCATTTGCTTGGGAAAAAAAGTTGATGATTTTGATTGTTTGACACATGTACCCATTTGCTTAACAATTTACTTATTGCTCATTCTTTATTGCTTATTGCTCAATCTTGATTTTGATTCTCTACTCCCCCTTTTTGACAGCATCAACTAAGATTCTCTACTCCCCTTTTTAAGGACATATTTTCTTTATTCCTCCTTTTTGATGGGATCAATTTTACTTCTTTAGCCCCCTTCTTTGATTGCTTATTTCTCTATTGCTTATTGTTTTACTTCCCCTCAATATAGCAAATGTAAAAGATATACCAATTTGCTCATTTAGAAGATATTGCAATTCATAGTATTTCACAACACAAATATAAGTTATTTTTCATATCTCATAATTAAAAGCAATTCAATTTGATCACATTCATAGACATTCATTGAAGGTCAAAGTATCTATATATATATTCAAAAAGTGACTGAATATATAGATGTTTCAATACATATGAGTTAACTTAGAGTACAAAATTTATGGATAGAAACTATCCAAGAGTCAATCAGTCAACACATTACATAGCCCACAAGATAGATTCTAGACAAAAATAAAAGAAAGGACAGACTACACTGGATCTAATAGATGTCATGGTTGGAAGGATCGGAGTCTGATGAATCAGAGATAGGGTGAGGAGATGTAGGATCATGTCCACGAGCTCGACCTCGACTGCGTCTGCCTCGACCATGCGTAGAGGTGTCAGCATGAGTAGAAGGGTGAGAAGATCCTGGAGCCTGAGAAGCTGCGGACTGTGTAATAAGAAAAAGTCTAACGATGTCCAAAAGATCCAAGGCTCTCAAAACAGACTGCATCAGGGCACTGAACTGAGTAGAAGCATTCTCACTGGATCCTCTGATCTCTCTCCTCAAGAAGTCAAAACCACTCTCTAAGACTCCTTGAAGTCTAGCCATCTCTGCAGATAGGTCTGAGACCTCTGTGATGTCCTCATGCGGCTGAGGATGGGCTAAAGCTAATACTTGCCCCTGCAAATCTAAAACTCTGCATGTCAGTCTCAATATACAACCCTCAAGCTGCTCAATGCGTACTGACTGATCAGTGAGCATCTAAAAAATAGTAGAAATATGAGGGATCAGAGTCTGGTCTGAGTCACCCTGGGATGTCGATCTCTGAGCAAATACTGAAGTAGCAAACTATTGAGATAGAATGGAGGCAACATGCTGGGACATCTTCTCAATCTGATCATCTGCCAATCTGAGCTCTGAAGGATGTGCCCTGTTATCTGGCTGTGGAACTGAAATATGTCTCCTCACAGACTCTGACGGGCCAGCCTCGTGATTAGAAACAAACTGAATATCTAGTGATGCTGCTTTGTGATCATAAAGGGGTGAGGATGGTCCTTCCTCCTCTACTCTATCCTCAGCTCTCTCTTCCATACCTTTTATCTAACCACCATCAGTTTTAGAAAATCCCATGCGGTGCAATGTGTGGCGGTTGATAGTGTCAGAGTGGGATAGTCTAGCTACAGCCTCCCCCTTAAAACTAACTCCGAACCTCCTAAAAATTATGGTGAGAGCCATACCAAAAGGCAAGTGTGCCTTGGATCTGTTCAAGGTCTCTCTCATGGCCTCAAACATCAATACAGGGAGGTTCAGGGGGGTTTGTGTGATCACATGGTACATAATACAGATGTCCCTACCAGAAAGAAGATCGTGTCTACCACTTCTAGGGAAAAATAATTTGGTTACCATGTGGTGTAACAGCCTCATCTCAATAGAAAGAATCTTTGCCTCTAATTTATTCAGACTTTCAGTAAAGGTTCTCCCTAAGATAATATTGATTCCTTCTTCTTTTAAAGGGAGTTCTATGTTGGTATACCCTTCACAAGGCAAATGTAGGATCTATCCCAAAAGCACTAGATCTAGGCTAATATCTACACCCTTTACTGTAGATTTCATTGTTTCATTGCTATACCCCAAATTTAAGTAAAATTCTCTGACTAGATCAACATATGTATTTTCTTTTAAAGAGCAGTAAAATTTTCATTCTTGATCCTTAATCTTTGATCCAATAGTGAATCCTTCTTTTTCAAAAAATTTGAAATCAATATTTTTTTGGGTTCCACTTTCCAATCAAAGAGGGGTATCTTGTTGGAAAATGTATCCCAAAAAGCCAATCGTCAAGTTGTTGACGGTTGAGCAACCAAGTATTGTAATTGATTTGTTAATAAATAAAATATATTTGGCATTTTCATCATAAGCTTTCATCTTCAAATGAACTCCATTGTTATGATGAAGTCCTTAGGACTATTTAGATTCGATAAAGAGAGGATTTATCGATTAGTCCTTAAAATAGTTCACGACCAAATGATAGGCTGTTAATAAGGATGACAGCTTCTATCGAGCATAGGTCGCTGTAGGCCATATGGGTTGGTTGTCCTCTTAACCAAAGAGTGTGGAGACACTGGTATGGCATAAGGTGAGATGTACTGGTACATCATCATTGAACATGACCAACTCCAGAGTATTCTGCTATCGAGAATGTCTCTGATGGGATATAGGTATAAGTGTCTCTTAGACCTGAGATCGCCTCAGTGACTTGCAAGCAACTCACTGTGCTTTGGTACTGGACTAACTGAATTTCTAATTCAGGGATGGGAAGGCTTCTGGGCACAGTCAAGTACTTGCGAAGTCAGACTGTGATCGAGATGGGATTGACCACTCCAAGAGTTGGAGAAGAATGAGTCGCTGTATTTCAATTTAGCAAAACCTTGGCCAGGATAATCCATCAGATGGATTTGAATTTTGAAATACAATATGGACAACCTGATCAGAGTTGACAGTTGAACTCTGGGGTGTCCTATGATCATTTTGGTCAAGGGGATGAATTATATGAAAACTATATCCACATGGGTTCTAAGGATGTTGTTCTACACATTCGACCTATCCGATCGTCGGATATCATTGCTAGATGGTCACTTTGATTGGTACAAAAATTTATTCTTTGCTATCGGCTTAGGTTCGAACCTATGAGGTCATACACATTAGAGTTCATGATTCGATCGGATGGTTGATCAACGATTAAGAATCGTTCTAGGGTTAAATGATCAATACGATTGACATTTAACCCTGTGCAAGTGTTGCAGGAGGATCGATTAGCAATTCGATTGCTAATTGGCTTAATTGATTAAGCCAATGGGCTGAGATTAAGTCTAATTAAATATGATTTAATTAGATTTAGTTTGGGCTTAATTGGATCAAGTCCAATTAGTTTATTGGATAAGCCAAGTGCAAAGAAAAACTAGTCCTAGTTCAACTAGAACTTGGGTCAATCTAATTTTTAATTTGATTAGAAAATTAAATCAGATTTAAATCTAATTTAATCTGATTAAATTGAGTTTTAATTAGGTTAAGATCTATTTTAATTGGGTTGATCTAATTTTGGTTTGATTTAGTTTGAGAAACCAAATTAAAACAAGTCATAAGATAGAATCCTAGTAAGACTAGGATTCCACCTTGCGCCACATAAGCCTTCCCTACGCCCTCTCTCTCATTCAATGCCAATCTCCTCTTATTTTGGGCGATAAAAGCCCTCTCCCAGGTCTCTCCCACATTCACAAAAGGTTTCCTCTCTTCTTTCTTATATGGAAGGTGGTTTGGATCAAATCAAAAAAGAATAAGTTTGGATTTCGAATTCTAAGAGATAGAGTTTTAGAAATCCAAAACTCTTTCAATTTTGCACCGAATTTATCCAAATTTTTTTTTAAAATTTTTGTGGATTTTAGGGTACATATTGTGTATCTTTTTCTGATAATCCATGCATGAAAACAAGGAGGAGGTGCTCAAGAGTTGGGTGCCCCTTATCTTGCCATGTTTGGATAAGCCTTGACTAGGTATTTGACCTAGACAAGGACTCTATCATATCTCTCTGTATAAAATGAGTTTCTTCATAAATTTTCAAAAATGATAGAGATTTGAGAGAACTTTGGGCCATCCAAAAATCAGAGAGAAAGACCTTTGGGTCGTGAAGATATAATAGACACAAGATAGAGTGTCTACAGAGAGAAATGAGAAGAAGAAGAGGGTCTTCTTTAGGGTTGTTTGTTTCATATCTTTCCTCCCTCCATCTTGAGTTTTCTGAGAGCATCTCAGATCTGAAATCCTCCTCCTACTTTTCATCTTTGGAAGAGTCCAAATCAAGAAGGAGGCACCTGATTAACCATCAAAGAAGGATCAGTGCAGTACTAGCATATTATGCTGATTTCTTGAAGCAGGACTTCTGATCGAGATTCGTGGGCTCGTGTGGATGACTCTAGAGGCCGAACATGTGTGCAGCTTGCAACATCATCCTCAAGCCTAGATTAGTGAGGTTAGAATGTCTAACTTGCAAGGTAATAGATCTGATCTATTGTTTAATACATACATTAGATGTAGTATAGAAACATGTTGATATGATCAACATGTAGTTCATGCTGTATATATATATTTAATTTTTGATTTAATGCTATATAATAATCATATAATAGAATCTTAGATCTAGGGATTCTCTAGTTTTAAAAAATAAATTTTGATTTATTTTAGTCTTCCACTGGATGATCTTGAAAAAGTTTCAAGATCTAACCCTGAAATCCTAGATCTGGTTCCTACAATTGGTATCAGAGCCTAGGTTCTTTATTACATGATTATTTATACATGCTTAGATTATTTTTTAGATTAAATCTAATTTATAATCTGATTATTAATTTAAAATTAAAATTTTAGATCAATCACGAACTGCAAGGTTGTCCTGCTGTAAGGTTTACCCCTTACAGTGCAAAGGTTGTCTAGTTTGTGTAGATCTATCTTTAATCATAAATTTATTAGACATGATCTAGATTAAATTATAATTTATTAGATTTAAAAGATATTTAAATCTGAAATAAAATCTCTTTGTTAATAATTTTTGTGCAAAGAAATTATTTAAAATTAAATTATTTCAATTACATGAACCTATTTAGATTAGATCTAAAGTAGTTTCATGTTTATTTCACTTGTATCTTGATTATGAATCAAACATGCAATATGGTTGGTAGAATCATATTGTAAAATTATTTTACAAATATGAAAATTATTTTTTAAAAAGCCGAACCCAACCCTCAGCCCAAAACTTAATTAAGAATTAAGAAGTTGTTTGATTAGATTCTAGGATTGTGAATTGAAGAACCTAAGACACAAACCATAACACATTGGGTTAATGGGTTAGTGAGAATTAGATCCATTAATTGGGTTAGACTTATGGTTAGATTAAAGATGGACTTAATTAGAGAATTGACTAAATCTAATCAATTGTTGTCTTAGATTAGGTCAAGGATTCTCTAGATTAATTACAATAGTTGTAGTTGGTCAAGTCTATGTCTTTAACGAGAACCAAATGGACTTGATTCTTGGCTAAGCGGTCTAGCATGAACTGTTAGGTTGATCTAATCGAAACTAATTAAACCAGTTGGTGTCTAAGATAAACCAGACCGGTGGTTTTAATTGGGAGCCCGCTTACCTGGCCATTTCTGATGGTGTCTAAGGCAAGCTTTGGCAGACCCTCCCACTGATCAAACTTACCTGACCTCTTGGTGAAATTATATTTTGATCGGATCACTTGACTATTTGAGCTGACCCATGTCAGCTAGGTAAATTAGTGTGACTGATTTAGGTGCTCCTAGACCAGCCCTTTTAATGGTCTCCCTTAAGTTGACTTGGTGAAGCCAGTGGGAGGATCATGATAAGCTGGTTCATCTGACCTCATCCTCTAAATTATTTAAATCTTCTAAAATTATTAGGTCCATAAATGATAAAGTTATGGAGATAACTGAGTCATAGCCTCCCATTAAGGTGTTTGATAATGAGTCCATTAACTCAATAATCATTGCAGACCAAAGGGCCTGGTGCTTGTTGACTAATGAAATTATCACTCATCATATGACGACTTGGAAGTGTCTCTCTAATGGTGGTTAGGTGAGCCAACCAAAGTTGGGCTTAATCATTCGTTGGTTAGATACACCAAGTATGATCATGTTAATGGTTGGACCTAACCGATCCTTACAGTGGAGGCCAAAGCCTACTGATTAGGTTTCTGGGGCAAAAATTAAAATTACTAGAAATTATTTAGAGAAATAATTGGTTATGAACCTACCCTTAGATGTACATGGGTTGGCCAACCAAAGTTGGGCTTGTGTGCAGTCTAAGTGGATTCTAGTACCCACTAAGAAATTAGGGTAATTTTTTGAATTGGAGGTAGAGGCTACCAATTTGAATAAAATAGTGAGAGAAACTTTTGATTAAAGTCCAAATCTTTAAGTTTAATGAATCAATTACTAATTAGGTTATGGTTCTCTTTTGTGCAAATATGGCCACTTCCCTATCGCTCCGATCATTGTTGGACAATGATAAGTTTGGTGGGACCCAACTTCGATAGCTGGTACCAAAAGTTGAAGATAGTCCTGGAGCATGAACGGATCCTATATGTGATAATGGATCCTACACCTGAGGAGCCAGCTGTCAATGCATGTGGAACAGTTAGAGACAATTACCAGAAGTGGCTCAGTGACCGGACCACGGTGCACTGTATCATGCTGGCTGCCATGAGCGATGAGTTCAGTCACAGATTCGAGATGGCTCAGCCAAAGGACATGCTTCAAGTGTTGGAGGATGCCTTTGACACACCCGATGATGTGGAGAGGTACAAGACTAGTTGTGCCATCTTCAATGCCAAAATGTGGGATGGTGCCTCTATCACTGATCATGTATTGTACATGATCGAGCTGATGGAACGATTGAGCAAGCTTGGCTTTTCCTTGCATGAGCAGCTTGGGAAAGATGCAATACTGAACTCGTTGCCCAAGTCTTATCTCTCATTCCTCACTCATTATAGAATGATAAAGCCTGAAGTAACTACCACGGATTACTGGGGTTGCTTCAGAACTTTGAGAAGGATCACCAACTCCTCAAGGAGTCGGTGAACTTAGTGGAAGGATCGTCTTTCTGGTTCTCGACCCTTTAAGAAAGGGAAGAAGAACAAGAAGAAGAAAGTGAAGAAGGTGCAAGTTCAGGCTGGGACATCAGTGCATAGCCAGATCAAAAAGATCAAGCCTGATAAGAGTCTATTCTACTGGCAAGCACCCTAGATTAGATAGTGTGTCAGATATCTACTTATGGCATTGGAGGCTAGGTCATATAAACAAGAACAGAATAAATAGGTTGACTCAAGAGGAATCCTCGAAGTCAGTGATTGTGAATCACTTCCAACCTGTGAGTCCTGTCTTCTTGATAAATGATCAAGTCACCTTTTACTGGAAAAGGTGAGAGAGCTACTGAGCTCTTAGGCCTAGTACATACTGATGTATGCGGGCCCATGAGCACCAGTGCTAGAGGGGATATTTTACTTCATAACTTTCACAGATGACCTATCCTGATATGGATATGTCTATCTAATGAAACATAAGTCGGATTCATTTGAAATGTTCAAACGATTCCGAAGTGAAGTAGAAAACAAACTGAGAAGAGTATTAAAACTCTTGATCTGATCGAGGAGGAGAATATCTTTCTAGTGAGTTTCTCACATATCTAGGAGAGAATGGGATTCTCTCCCAATGGACTCCTCCAGGAACACCACAGCATAATGGTGTGTCTGAAAGGAGGAATCGGACTCTGTTAGACATGGTCCGATCCATGATGGGTTTTGCTAGCTTGCCGATATCCTTCTGGGGATATGCACTCGAATCGGCCTGTTATCTGTTAAATAGGGTTCCAAGTAAGTCTGTAATTAAGACTCCATATGAGATATGGAGGACGTAAGCCAGCACTTTCACACCTTAGGGTCTGGGGGTGCCCGGCCTATGTCAAACGATTAGTCACAGACAAACTTGGACCTAGGTCTGACAAATGCTCATTCATAGGGTACCCCAAAGAGACAAAAGGATATTTTTTCTACCATGCTGATGAACAAAAGGTGTTCGTCAGCCTTAAGGCAATCTTTTTAGAAAAGGAGTTCCTTGGTGAAGGAACCGTTGCCTCTAAGGTTGAACTTGATGAAGTTCAACAGGTAGAAGGACCGACACCAATAGCTGAACCTGAGTCGGATATGATTAGATCAGATCGGAGCCCAATGTACCTGCACCATTAAGGCGATCCGGTAGAGTACCGCATCAGCCGGACAGATACTACGGTTTCTTGGTCCGGGACGGTGATCCCATCGAACTTGATGAGAATAATGAGGATCCGATCACCTATATGGATGCAATGCAGAGACCTGATTCTGAGAAATGGCTTGAAGCCATGAAAATTTGAAATGGAGTCTGTTGGTGCAAAAATCCGCCTGTGTCGGAGAAGCTGGAGTCGAGGGAGTCGCGGTCGCCACCGGGACCTACAAAAGAAGTCTAAACCAGAGTTCGGGTTGCTCTGACAAGACCCTCCGACACTCAAGTCAGTTCTCTACCTCAACAAGAATGGAGTGCTCGAACAGAAATTTTAGCAGAGTTTTGGGATAGAAATTAGAGCTTAGAGAATAACATATCTGGAGCCCCCTTTTTATAGGCGGAGGAGCAACGGATTGATAGCGATTGTTTGTAACCGCCTAGTCATGGGCCTCACGGGGCTAGGAGAAATTTATCATGAAGAGTAATGGGGTGGAGTCATGGCTGTCACCATGGCTCGCCACGTGGAGTCTGTTGCGGGGAGTGGAGCGGCATCCGTTGTCGCGACTTGCCAGAGGGTGGGGAGCCGCGCAGCATCCACCGTAGGGAGTAGAGCAGATTCGTGGCCATTACTGTGGCCTGCCGCGGGGAGCCTGTTGCGGGAGAGGTGGAGTCACACAGAATCCGTTGCAGGAGGTGGAGCAGAGTCGTGGCCGTTACTGCGGCCTGCCAGGGAGAGATGGAGCCACGCAGAATCTGTTGCAGGAAGTGAGCAGAGTCGTGGCTGTTACTGCGGCCTGCCAGGGGGTCCAGGCCTGTCAGCCAAAGTTCGGTTGGAGTTCGATCTCTGTAGAGTTTCGGATGGGATCATTTGTCGAGGAGTCTCAGCCAAGGCATGTCTGCAACAGAAATCCGAAATGAATTCATCCATAATGGAAGCTTGGGTGAAGGCTTACGGTGGGAATCCGGTACGGACCGCTCGTGGTAGAAATTTTGAAGTAGATCGTTTGCAGCGAAAACTCAGAGTGGGTCGCTTGCGGTAGAAGCTCGAAGTCCAGCTCCCGTAGGAGTCTGGACGAAGTCTTCCTGCAGCCGGAGTCGGGGACGAGGTCCGGCTCCATAGGAGTCCGGACGAGGTCTTCCGGCAGTCAGAGTTGGGGGACGAGGTCGGCTCCTGTAGGAGTCCGGACGAATCTACCTGCAATTGAGTTGGGGCAAAGTCCGGCTCCTAGGATCGGACGAAGTCTACTTACAATTGGTGTTAGGGGCAAAGTTCGGCTCCTGTAGGAGTCCGACGAAGTCTACCTAAGGAAGTTGTGGGCAAAGTCCGGCTCCCATAGGAGTCCAAACGAAGTCTACCTGCAAGTGAAGTCGGGGGCAAAGTCCGGCTCCCGTAGGAGTCCGAACGAAGTCTGCCTATAGTAGAAGTAGGGGACGAAGTCCAGCTCCCGTAGGAGTCCGGACGAAGTCCTACCTGCAATTGGAGTTGGGGGCGAAGTCTGGCTCCCGTAGGAGTCCGGACGAAGTCTACCTGTAATTGATGTTGTGGGCAGAGTCCGGCTCCCGTAGGAGTCTGGACGAAGTCTACCTGCAAGTGAAGTCGGGGGCGAAGTCCGGCTCCCGTAGGAGTCCGAACGAAGTCTGCCTGCAGTAGAAGTAGGGACGAAGTCCGGCTCCCGTAGGAGTCCGGATGAAGTCTTCTCGCAGTCGAAGTCGGGGGCGAAGTCCTGCTCCCATAGGAGTCCGGACGGAATCTACCTGTAATTGAAGTCGGGGGCGAAGTCCGGCTCTTGTAGGAGTCCGGACGAAGTCTGCCTGTAAGTGAAGTCGGGGGCGAAGTCCGGCTCCCGTAGGAGTCCGAACGAAGTCTGCCTGCAGTAGAAGTAGGGGACGAAGTCCAGCTCCCGTAGGAGTCCGGACGAAGTCTTCTCGGCAGTCGAAGTCGGGGGTGAAGTCCGGCTCTCGTGGGAGTCCGTCTGTCGTGAAGAATCTGATCGACGCTGGTGGGGGTTTATCCATCGGCAGAGCTCGGGAATGCTGCGGAAGCTGGGCCGCTAGAGAGGTTCGAAAAGATATCGCCGAAGGTCGGAAGTCGGTAGAATCCCCGGAGGGTCACTCATGGTGCAAACTTCGACTGAGGGGGTATTTTGTACCCAACACTAGTCCTTCTACTTCTGAGTTCGAGTTTCGAATGGAGGAAGTACAAAGGAATTTTACAGCCGAAGTTGTCCCCTTGAATCCCGTGCACGATCGCCCTCAGATATTTTGGCATTTAATGCGCGCATGCCGGAGCCTTTTTCCAACCAGGGTGATCCGAAGGGTCTTTTCAAAATTCCCACCGGAGCGTAGTCCCAAGCGCCACACCATAATGGTCCCGCCAACAGTCAGCCCTACGCCACGGTGAGTGGGACACGTGGCGGGCACTGGTTGATCTAGGGATATCTGCCACCATAACTGTGCCAGGCCCCGTCGCCTATTTAAATCCCCTCCTTCCCTCTAGGGGCTTCACTTCGCCTGAGAGTTTAGCCACCCCCATCGGCACCCTTTTTGACTCCAGGCACTCTTCACACCAGTCTCTGCCATCCCCACCGGCTCCCCGCCGCCTTCAATCTTTCGAGCCCCTTTGAGGGGTTCTCTCGCCAGGGCCTCTGCCCCGGAGGTCAACCTCGAGAGGATGCCACGGACGAAGAGGAGTATGAGGGGGAAAACAGCGGCCTGCGAATTCTCCGGCTGTCGAACTGTCACTGAGGGTTCCCATCACCTCAAAGGGGGCTCGAGGGAGAATTCCTTCAACAACAGGAATTTAATAACGGGGACAATCGGTGAGTGTGTTCTGCCCGAGAATTTTGAAGTAGTTGATCGGGGCGACACCGATCAAGGGGACAGAGTTGTCGTCACAAGCTGTGGCGGGATTCTTGACGTCGTCGGGGCCGAGGGACCAGAAGCGGCCGGTGCTGACGGTGGGGCAGTAGAACTTGTTGCGGGGACGGTGGAAGTAGCACATGCCGACCTTGCCGAAGTACCTAGGACGGTGGTGGTCGTGGAGCACACGGTGGTGGTGCACGCCTCCGGTGCCATCACGGCCTCCAGGGTACCTCTGATTCTTTTTGATGCAGGTCGTCGTCGCCGCCGCCATCGCCGTCGCTACCCCTTGAATTCTATCCCACCCTTTTCCCCTAGGGCTGGGGTTTCGACGATGGAGCGGAACAAGGTAGGGGGTGAGAGCTGAGGGATTTATTACATGCACTGGAAAATGCTGTCGAGACGGACGAAACCGAAAGGAGAAGTTGGGAGCTTGAAGTGGTCTCCAACATGTTCCTTTTGAGTCTTGTAGTAATATTTTTTTTTCTTCGGCCCCCAGGGCCTTGTAACGTACACCTTTGTTAATCAAGAATGAGAAGGAGATTTTGTTACTTCATCCGTACTTTGCATCGAATTGCTGCCTGCCGAACTTCTTTCATTTACCATTGTTATTGTTGCATTCCCTTCTTTTTCTTTTTCTTCTTTTTTTTTTTTGACATCATCCGGAGGTCACTGGTCATTGTCGTGTCGGCTCGCCTTTCCAGTCATTCCTCTTCTTCAGCCTTAATAGCTCTGTAATGCATATTTAATAAATAACATGAGAAGAAAATTTTTCGCTACCTCTTTTACCCATGTGTTGAATTGTCGCTTGCCGAGCTTCTTTCGGCTTTTGCCTTGCTTGAAATCGATGCTGTTCGGAGGTACCCGATTGCCGTCGCATTGACCCATCCTTTCGTCCATGGCCACAGATTTGCCCGGGGCCGCTCAGGTTTGATGCCCTCTTTCAGAGTTCGAGCTCGGAGGTCCGAGCTTCTCGTCACCCTGAGGAAGTCGTCTTATCTCGGGCTTGCGTTGAGGGCTTTCTTGAAGGTCGGAGTTTTTGATAAGAACCCCAATCCTTGCTGGGACGAGGTTCCCTGCATCTTTGATGCTGTTTGTTTTTCATTCATCGCTAACACAGTCTGTCGCTTTCCTTTTTAACTCCCCTCCCTTTCTCCTTTTTCTTTTTTGAGTGAGGATTTTCCTCTGCTCTTGGTGGGGTTGCAGGAGCGTGAAGGGGCTGCTGGGAAGGTCCCCTTTTTTCCATCCGATCTTGAATGACTAGACCTTAATTGGTGTCAGGATGGGGTTCTTCTCCTATTTCTGACGTAATCGATTTTAGCTCAGGTTAGGACGAGGTCCTCCTCTTGTCGTTAACGGGGCTATGGGGGCACATATGGGCATTGTGGGGCCTCTCCCCCCATCCGGTCTAAGTGTGATCGGGCCTTCGACCTTGCTCAAATTAGGGCGATGTTCTCCTCCTGTCCCTAACAGGGATGTGGGGGCACATATGGGTGTTGCAGGGCCTCTCCCCCCATCCGGTCTAAGGGTAATCGGGCCTTCAACTTTGCTCATGTTAGGGCGAGATTCTCCTCCTGTCCCTAACATGGCTGTGGGGGTGCATATGGGCGCTGCTTGGCCTCTCCCCCCATTCGATCTAAGGAGAATCGGGCCTTCGACTTTGCTCAGTTAGGGCGAGGTTCTCCTCCTATCCCTAACATGGCTATGGGGGCACATGTGGGCATTGCAGGGCCTCTCCCCCCATCTGATCTAAGGAGAATCGGGCCTTCGACTTTGCTCATGTTAGGGCGAGGTTCTCCTCCTGTCCCTAATATGGCTGTGGGGGCACATATGGGCGCTGCAGGGCCTTTTCCCCCATTCGGTCTAAGGAGAACTGGGCCTTCGATTTTGTCGAGATGAAGTTCTCCTCCTGCTCCCGACACGGTTTGTTTTGACTGTCCTGTCGATATAGGCTCGTGCCAAGAGAGGAGACATGTAGATATGAAACTTTTATTTAAAATAAAGTTATCGGTAATACATTCGTAAGTTTTTTGAGCTCCATGGTCATGGGAGGTCTGCTCCTTCGAGCTCCTTGAGGTAATAAGTTTCGGGCCGGACTACTTCTTTGACTTCGTATGGGCCTTCCCAATTTGGGGCGAGCTTCCCTCGATCCTGAGGTTGCGAGATAGCGACTCGTCGAAGCACTAGATCCCCTTCTCTAAAGACTTTATTCTTGACTCTGAAATTGTAATAGCGGGCGACTTTCTGTTTGTAGGCTGCCATCCGAACTTGAGCTACCTCTCGCTTTTCTTCCAGTAAGTCGAGGTTGGCTTTAAGACCTTGCAAATTGTGACGTTTGTTGAATGCCACGACTCGTGCCGATGGGGGTTTAAGCTCAATTGGGATAACAGCCTCCGTTACGAAGGCTAGAGCGAAGGGGTCTCCCTCGTGGGCAGTCTTTGGGTAGTTCGGTATGCCCACAGCACATGATAAAGTTCATCTGCCCAAGTTTCCTTCACCTTTTCGAGCCTTGTCTTGATCCCCTGTAGCAGGGTTCTGTTGGTCACTTCAGCTTCGCCGTTCGCCTGAGGATGGGCTACTGATGTGAAGTTGTGGGAGATGTTTAGGTCCTCACAAAATTCGATGAATCTCGCTCCTACGAATTGCCGCCCATTATCAGTAATTAGGGTTCTCGACAGGCCGAACCTGCAAATGATTGACTTCCAGACGAAGTCTTACACTTTATCTTCTGTTATTTTTGCCAGCGGTTCGGCCTCGACCCACTTGGTGAAATAGTCAATCGCTACCCGGAGGAACTTCCTCTGCCCCGACGCCACGGGAAAGGGTCCAAAGATATCCATCCCCCATTGCGCGAACGGCCATGGGGCACTCAAGGGGTAAGCTCGGTGGTGGGCTGTCTCTGGATGTTGGCATATCTCTGACATCGATCGTACTTTCTGACGTACTCAATTGAGTCACGATGCATAGTCGGCCAGTAATATCCTTGGTGGAGCAACTTGTGGGATAAGGATCTAGCCCCCAGATGGCTTCCGCAGATTCCTTCATGCACCTCCCACAAGGCGTAGTCGGCTTCCGAAGGTCGGAGATATTTTAAGAGGGGCAAAGAGTATGATCTCTTGTACAGCTTGTCCTCATAGAGGATGTACCAAGAGGCTTGATTTCTGAGCTTCCAGACTTCTTTTGTATCATGAGGGAGAACCCCATCCCTGAGATATGCCACCAGCGGGTCGATCCAACTGGGCTCATGATCAATTTCTATCACGGGCCGCGATCCTTCCATACTTGGGCACTTCAGAACTTCAAAAAGAACACCCTTGGGCAATTCAGCTGGAGCCAGCATAGCTAGCTTGGAGAGAAGATCGGCCCTGGTATTTTCCATTCTTGGAATCTACCTGATGTGGAAGCTACTAAAGGCGGGGATGAGCTCCTTTATCCTATCAAGATACTTAGCCATGCTGTCCTCCCATGCTTCGTAGTTTCCGTTGACTTGTCCCACTACCAATTAAGAATCGCTGTGGACTTGGAGCCGATCTACTCCTAATTCTTTGGCGATCCTTAACCCTACAATCAGAGCTTCATATTCAGCTCCATTGTTTGTTGCGGGGAACTCGAAGCGTAGAGCGTACTCCGCTATGATTCCCTCTGGGCTGATCAAGATCAGGCCCGCGTCTGCGCCTGACATGTTAGAAGACCCATCCACATAGAGGGCCCAAAAGCTACCAGGGAGGTCGGCTTCTTCTTCAGGGGAGTTCGATCGGGGCTCAAGGCCGTCCATTTCACCCTGTTCCGGTTCGGCCTCCTCCGAGATTATGCACTCTACTATAAAATCTGCCAATATCTGGGCTTTTACCGTCGGTCGGGTTCGATAGTTGATGTCGAATTCGGTGAGCTCAATTGCCCATTTCGCCATCCTCTCGGGGCATCTGCCCGGTGCAGAATAGCTTTGATCGGCTGGTCAGTGAGTAACATTATGGTGTGCTCTTGGAAGTAGGGTCGGAGCCTCCGGGCTGTAATCAACAGGGCGTAAGTTAGTTTCTCTAATTTAGAATACCTGGTTTCGGTGTCTCTCAATGCACGACTGACGTAGTAGATCGTCGTTGAATCTTTGCCTCTTCCTTAACAAGGACCGCTGCGAGAGCCATAAGGGAGACCATCAGGTACAAAAATAGCTTCTCTCCAGGCTCGGGCTTCACCAACAATGGAGGTGAGCCGAGGTAGCTTCTTAGCTCTTCGAATGCCTGTTGGCACTCAGGGGTCCAACAGAAGTTCTTCGGCCACTTGAGGGCTTGGAAGAAGGGTAAGCACCGTTCGGTCGACCTCGCGACGAAATGATTCAGGGCAGCTACCCTCCCTGTAAGGCGTTGAACCTCTTTTATCAACTTTGGGGCGGCCATCTCCTGGATGGCATAAATTTTCTCTGGATTGGCTTCTATTCCACGCCCCGACACCATGAAGCCCAGGAACTTCCCCGAGGTCACTCTGAAAGCACATTTGATCGGATTTAGCTTCATCTTATATTTTTGGAGGGCACCGAAGGTCTCCTCGAGGTCGGCGATGTGGTTCATGGAAGATTTACTTTTCACGACCATGTCGTCCACGTAGACCTCCATGTTGCGGCCGATCTACTCCTTGAAGATTTTGTTCACCAGCCGCTGATAAGTCGCGCCTGCATTTTTGAGGCCAAAATGCATGACCCTGTAATAGTAAAGGCCACGGTTAGTAATGAAAGCAGTCTTTTCTTCATCTTCCGGCGCCATCCTGATTTGGTTATAGCCGGAGAATGCATCCATAAAGGTGAGAAGCTCATGGCCCGAGGTCGCATCCACCAGTTGATCAATTCTGGACAGAGGATAGCTGTCCTTTGGGCAGGCTTTATTCAGCTTTTTGAAGTCTATACACATCCTCCACTTGCCGTTTGCCTTTTTGACTAGGACAACGTTGGAAATCCAGTTAGGATAGTTGACTTCTCTAATGAATCCGGCTTTCAGGAGTTTGTCCACTTCCTCAGCTATCGCTTTCTGCCTCTCCGGTGCGTGACCTCGGATTTTTTCTTTCATCGGTCGATGCTTTGGATCGATGGCCAGACGGTGCTCCATGACTTCCGCGTCAATCCCCGGCATGTCTGCTGGAACCCAAGCGAAAATGTCCGCATTCTTTCATAGAAAATCGACGAGATGCACCCGCACCTCTTCCCCCAGGTTGGAGCCGATCTTCACCACATGCTCCGCATTCCCGTCGTTCAAAGGGATCGAAACCAGATCTTCGATTGGGCCGCCCCTCTCCTCAGCGAGGTCATCGCGGGCGTCTAGCCCATCGACTGGACAGAGGTCGGATTGGTCACTTCTTTGCAAGGCTATGTTGTAGCAGTGTCTGGCCAGGGCTTGGTCTCCCCTGACTTCTCCGACCCCCTGGTTGGTAGAAAATTTCAATTTCAAATGGCAGGTTGACACGACGGCCCGGAGAGCGTTGAGGCCAGGTCGGCCGAGGATTGCATTGTAGGCTGACGGTGCCTTCACCACCAGGAAATTCACCAGAGCCCTGGATTGTCTTGGATATCGACCCGCAGCTACAGTCAAAGTTATCACTCCCTCCACCGGGACAGCATCGCCGGTAAACCCTACCAGAGGGGAGCTAATCGGTCCTAAATGGCCGTCAAGGATGGACATTCTTGAGAAGGCATCGTAGAACAAAATATCGGCCGAATTTCCATTATCGACAAGAATGCGGTGGACATCGTAATTTGCTATATTCAAGGAAACTACAACCGCATCGTTATGAGGGAATTGAACTCCTCGAGTATCTTCTTCAGTAAAGGTTATGGACTCCTCAATCTTTTGTCGCTTGGGGGGTACGGCCAGTATGCCGGCCGCTCTCCATCAGGATTCTTCCGAGATGGTGTTGGCGAAATCCGTCGGAGGCCGATTGTCTGACCGCTCCATGCCGGCGGCCGTTGCCGGAGGGGGAGGAGCTGAAAAATCGGAGGTGAGGTCGGAGCCTGGGATCTAGCTGCGGAGGTCGTGGATCGTCGCGTGGATGCTTTATGGGAGACATCGGGCGAAGACCCAGTGGAGGAAGGAGGAGAGGACACCGAAAAAGATGACCGAAGGCGGTCCCGTTGAGCGCTCCTTTAAGAACAAGGGTACTGCGAGGGTTCGCCCCTTCCTCTAGTGCTAATCCTGTTGGTGCAAAAATCTACCTGCGTCGGAGAAGCTGGAGTCGAGGGAGTCACGGCCACCACCGGGACCTACAAAAGAAGTCTAAACCGGAGTTGGGGTTGCTCCGGTAAGACCCTCCGATGCTCAAGTCAGTTCTCTGCCTCAACAAGAATGGAGTGCTCGAACGAAAATTTTAGCAAAGTTTTGGGATAGAAATTAGAGCTTAGAGAATAACGTATCTGGGGCCCCCTTTTTATAGGCGGGAGGAGCAACGGATTGATAGCGATTATTTGTAACCACCTAGTCGTGGGCCGCACGGGACCAGAAGGAATTTATCATGAAGAGTAATGGGGTGGAGTCGTGGCTGTCACCATGGCTCACCATGTGGAGTCTGTTGCGGAGAGTGGAACGGCGTCCGTTGTCGTGACTTGCCAGAGGGTGGTGGAGCCGCGCAGCATCCGCCGCAGGGGGTGGAGCAGATTTGTGGCCATTACTGCGGCCTGCCGCAGGGAGCCTGTTGCGGGGAGAGGTGGAGCCGTGCAGAATCCGTCGCAGGTGGTGGAGCAGAGTTGTGGCCGTTACTGCGGCCTACTAGTGAGTGATGGAGCCACATGGAATCTGTTGCAGGAAGTGGAGCAGAGTCATGGCCATTACTGCGGCCTGCCAAGGGGTCCAGGCCTGTCAGTCGAAGTTCGATTGGAGTTCGATCTCCGTAGAAGCCCGGATGGGGATCATTTATCAAGGAGTCTCGGCCAAGGCATGTTTGCAATAGAAATTCGAAAGAAATTCATCCATAATGGAAGCTTGGGTGAAGGCTTATGGTGGGAATCCGGCACGGACCGCTCGTGGTAGAAATTTGAAGTAGATCATTTGCAGTGGAAACTCGGAGTGGGTCGCTTGCGGTAGAAGCTCGGAGTCCGGCTCCCGTGTGAAAGGTTTTAATACAATGGTGGAAGCATGGATTTCAAAGCAATTATTATGAAATCATAAAATTAAAACCTAACTCCAAGATCACCTTATCAGAAATTAAACCATATAATATGCATTAATATCAAATAAAAGATATAGAAACATACCTCTTATCGCTAAACCCTGATTTGTGCTTAGTTGCCGGCAGCAATCTGTTTGGGTTTCCACAAGGTGCCCACGTGTTCACCCTCCAACATTGATCCACACGGAGACTGATCAACTCTCTAGCACTTATTGGAAAATACTCTGTAATTAAATTCTGATTTATCAAAATTTAAATGCAATTTGGGCAGAACCTCCTTTCTTGGCTTTGTTGTCACACTGTTGGACCTTTTCTTCCCTTTCTTTCTTGCTCCTTGTCTCCTTAATTTTTATTCCAATTCTCTAAGCCTTTTTGGAAGATTTCTTATCCTTTATCAGGACCTTATCTAGGCTAGAGAGAAAGAATAAATAAAATTGGATAAGCAGAGCCTCTTGTAAGAAAGAAAGAAGATTTCTGAATACCCGAGACTCCTCGACGTGCACCCCTATTTATATTGCACGTAAAGGTGCAATCCAAAATATCTCACGCCCTCTTACAATTTATCTCATGCCTCTTATCTATTTCTCATGCCCCATAAGTTAAGAAATGCCATGTGTACATCAAAATTGGGTTGAAGAGATGCCTTATTTCAGAAAGACTCTTCGATCTTAACTTACGGTGTTCAGATGAGAAGTCACGAAGCTTCTCTTATTGGCGCCGTCAACCCATGCCTTTGGATCTGGAAGGAAGTCCATCCAATGGCCAAGATAGATGGTGCCAACTTGAAGAATGGCACAAGAGATTAAGGGGCGTGGATAATTTAAAACTTATCTCCCCATTTGAAATTTCAAAGGGGTACTTTCAAGAGGTGGCGCATGGATTTAATCCTTATCCCTTTTCTTAATTCTTCTATGATGAGTTTAATACTCAGAAGCACTCTTAGGCACCTCCTAAGACATCTGAAATATATTCGTAGAATAAAGGTTACGGAGAAAAATAGGATAGACCTTATCTAAAGGTGGCGCCAACTCCATCCATGCGCGATGTGGCTCATGCGCATGGATTTAAATCCACACTCCAAGAGAGAGACTCTTAGGCATGTGGTTCCCTAGTTTTTGGCACCCAACAGCAAGCCCAATTAAAACACTTCAAACCCACTTCAAGACCAAATCCAATTTGGCTCAAATTGGTTCTAAATTAGCCCAAATCGGAACCCGATTCGAATTCGATTCGAATCTAAATGCTAGGATTTGCAACATGTGCTAGCATGTTCAACTTGCAAACATGGTTTAATCAAATTAAACCCATGATCAATTTCTTTTGTGTGTGACCCATTGGGTTCCACATCTAGCCAACAGTGAGTCCAGGTGCAATTTAAACTAATTTGGTTAGAACACAATCTAGCCGATTTAGGTCAAATCAAGCTGATCCATTTTGATCAATCAGAACAGCTTTTAATTAATGATCGAATTAAACTCTTTAATTTGATCAAACTCACAAGACATGATTGACGTCTAGCAACGTATCATGTCTACCTGGTAGATATGGAATTTTGATGGAAATACCAAAAATACCCTTCAGTGAAAATTACCGTGCAACTTGATCTTACGATCATCCTGCATCCCGAATATAAGTTTGGGTATGAAAAAATGTCAAACTTAATTTTATATTCATATTTCTCTTGATCAAATAATAATGATTCGATTTATAAAATATTAGAAACCATTTCTAATTTTTTTTTTTTTTTTTTTATAATGCTTTGATCAAAGTCTTCCTGAATCATTATTTGATTGAAGCAGATAGGATGCGATCGTTTCCATATTGACCTACTCACAACCTTCATAAGCAATCCATCATATCCAGAACATCCCGTACATGATTAAATCATGAATGAGTATGATCCAAAATATGGATTCATGCTTATAAGGTTCTATGGCAGTCTCAGGTCAAAAGATTTACATGCACAATTCCCACTATAAGAAAAAATCTGTTGACATGTAGATAAGACTCCATCAGATATTCTTTAATTGGATCAATTCAGTGAATTTATTCTCTAATGAACACTTACATCCTTATATTAGTGTCATACACAAGTAATTGTGAGATCAATTACCCTCTCTATCGAGCATACACTGGATGTACCAGTCTTACCGAAAACATTGATCCCCTACTCAATGTTCCATCGACTAGGAATATTTAAAATTAGAGTTTTAAGGTTTTAGGTCTCACTTGGTATGACCGCATCATAACCCTAAAACCATAGCCCTAATTTATGGGGTTCATCAAAATAAGATGCAGCATATGATGAACTAAATGCCTTTATTTATTTAAAACATCAGTACATGAGTTGTCGGGAGACAAAAAAATATCCATCTATTTATACATTTTGATTGGCTTATAGGGCATATTCCTTTCAATCTCCCACTTGCACTAAAGCCAATCTCCCTTATATTTCAACCCCATACAATCGAGATGGCGATCGAATTGCTGCTGTGGTAAAGCTTTAGTGAATGGATCCGCTATGTTGTTCTTTATGTCTACTCGTTCAATAATAACATCTTGTCTTTTAATTATTTCACGAACGAGATGGAAGCGTCTCAAAATGTGCTTGGATTTATGGTGAGACCTGAGTTCCTTTGCTTGAGCAACTGCTCCAGTATTATCACAATAAAGTGGTACTGGGTTCTCAATCTCAGGAACAACGTCCAATTCAGTGATGAACTTCTTCATCCAGACAGCTTCCTTGGCGGCTTCACTTGCAGCTATGTATTCTGCCTCTGTGGTTGAGTCAGCTACTGTTTGCTACTTAGAACTCTTCCAACTCACTGCTCCACCATTCAAAGTAAAGACATACCCTGAAATGGATTTGCTATCATCTGGGTCTGATTGAAAACTAGAATCAGAGTATCCTTCTAGTTTAAGATCAGATCCACCATATATGAGAAAAATATCCTTAGTCCTTCTTAAGTACTTTAGAATATTTTTCACAGCCTTCCAATGATCCTCTCCTGGATCAGCCTGAAATCTACTGGCTATGCCTAAGGCATAAGCTACATCGGGCCTGGTACATAACATAGCATACATTATTGATCCTACAGCCGAAGCATAAGGAATAGAACTCATTCTATTTCTCTCTTCAGTTGTCTTAGGAGACATCTTCTTAGAGAGATGTATGCCTTGACTCATGGGTAAATAACCTCTTTTACTTTCATTCATACTGAATCTTTTCAGTATTAAGTCAATGTACTTAGACTGAGATAAGCCTAGCATCCTTTTAGATCTATCTCTATAGATCTTTATACCAAGTATATAGGATGCTTCCCCCAAGTCTTTTATGGAAAACTTATTTGATAGCCATAATTTGACTATTTGTAACATTGGGATATCATTCCCAATAAGGAATATGTCATCTACATACAGAACCAAGAAAACTAGGGCACTCCCACTAATCTTCTTATACACACAAGGTTCATCCATATTTTTGATGAAGCCAAATTCTTTGATTGTTACATCAAAGCAGATGTTCCAACTCTTTGAGGCTTGCTTTAATCCATAAATAGATTTTTTAAGCCTGCATACTAGATTTGGTCTGTCATTTGAGATAAAACCCTCTGGCTGTGACATGTAGACCTCCTCTTCTAGAAAACCATTCAAGAAGGCGGTCTTCACATCCATTTGCCATATTTCATAATCATAGTATGCTGCTATTGCAAGCATTATCTGAATAGATTTGAGCATGGCAACAGGTGAAAAAGTTTCATCATAATCAATACCCTATTTTTGCCTGAACCCTTTAGCTACCAATCTAGCTTTATAGGTTTCTATTTGACCATCTGCTCCAATCTTTTTCTTATAGACCCATTTGCACCCAATAGTGTTTACCCCTTCTGGTGCATCAACCAAAGTCCATACTTTGTTGGTGTACATGGAGTCCATCTCGGATTTCATAGCATCCTGCCATCTGTCTGAGTCCTTACTCATGACAGCTTCTGTATAGGTCAAAAGTTCATCATTCTCAATGACTTGGGCTTCATTATTCTCAATAATGAATCCATATCTTATAGGTACATGTCGTACCCTCTCTGACCTATGGATAGGAGTTATGTGTTCTACTTCTTCTTTATTTATGTGAATATTTGGTTAAGAAATATCTATTTATTTTTGTTGAACTTCATTAATTTTAATATTTCTCCCACTGCCTCTTTCTTGGATAAATTCTTTCTCCATGAAAGTGGCATGCCTACTTACAAATACCTTTTGTTCAGTAGGATGGTAGAATAGATATCCTATACTATCCTTAGGATATCCTACAAACAAACATTTATCTGCTCTAGTATCTAGTTTATGTCCAAAATTTCTTTTGACATATGCTGAACATCCCCATATCTTAAAATATTTAATATTGGGCTTCTTACCTCTCCATATTTCATATGGAGTGCTAGATACAGATTTAGAAGGTACTCTATTCAAGATAATTA
Organism: Elaeis guineensis; assembly: GCF_000442705.2. Lineage (NCBI taxonomy): Eukaryota > Viridiplantae > Streptophyta > Magnoliopsida > Arecales > Arecaceae > Elaeis > Elaeis guineensis. Next base: position 40,226,744 of record NC_025999.2, read on the forward strand.
TTGCGGTCTCTAAAGCATAACCCCAGAAGGAAGTAGGCAATTCAGTGAAGCACATCATGGATCGTACCATATCTAATAAGGTATGGTTCCTCCTTTCGACTACATCATTTAATTGTGGCATATAAAGAGGTGTCCATTCAGAGATAATTCCCTTTGCTTTAAGATGGTCTAAAAATTCATTGGACAAGTATTCTCCTCCTCGATCAGATCGAAGGATTTTTATACTTTTTTCAGTTTGTTTTTCGACCATGCTTTGATACTCTTTGAATTTATCAAAGGCTTCAGATTTATGTTTCATAAGATACACATATCCAAACCTAGATAAATCATCTGTAAATGTAATAAAATATGAGTATCCACCTCTGGCATGAGTTGTCATAGGGCCACATACATCTGTATGTACAAGTCCTAACAACTCGTTTGTCCTATCTCCATGTCCACTAAATGAAGTCTTGGTCATTTTACCCATGAGACATGATTCACAAGTTCCTAATGATTCACAATCATAAGAATCAAAGAACTTTTCTTTGTACAACTTGTTAATCCTAGTCTCACTAATATGACCAAGTCGACAATACCAAAGTAAGGTATTATTTACATTATCTCTCTTACGTTTACTATTTTCATCAACATGAAAAATATTATCATTCAAGCATAGAGTCAACAAACCATTGTCAAAAATGCCATGACAAATTATTTCATTAGAAAAATTAATCGAGCAACCATTGCTCGTTACAGATATTTGATATCCTTGTTTTATCAACAAGGGTACAGATACAATATTTCTAATGATCTTAGACATGTAATAACAATTTGTTAGCTCTAAGATCTTCCCAGAAGAAAACTTCAAGATATATGTCCCTACAGCTTCTGCTTGGATAGAATCTCCTCCAGCACTATAGAGCTCGAAGTCTCCCTTCCTCAAACTTCTAATTTTCTGCAGCCTCTGCAATGATTTGCAGATATGAAAACCACAGGCAGTATCTAATACCCATGAGTTTGATATGGAAGAATTCAATGATAATATTGTATGTATCTCATACATACCTTTTGGTGCATTATTTGCACCAGTCTTCACTGTTGCAAGATAAGCCTTGCAATTCCTTTTCCAATGACCTGCCTTGCCGCAGTGGAAGCAGGTCGACTGTCCAGAGGTCTTCTTTCCCTTCTTTCTCTTATTTATATCACCTTTAGGGTTCAGCCTCCTTTTAGAACCCTTTTTGCCTGCCTTCTTCTTGGAGATCCCATCCACAAGAAGAAGAGGAGCCTTATCCTTCTTGATATGGCTCTCTGCTGTTTTGAGCATATTTAACAGCTCAAACAAGGAAGAATTCAGTTTGTTCATGTGATAGTTCACGACAAACTGAGAAAATAATTCTGGAAGTGATTGCAGGATTAGATCCTGACTCAACTCCCCATCCATAACAAAACCTAATTGACCTAATTGAGTGATCAGGTCAATAACCATCAAAATATGATTTTGTACAGATGACCCTTCTGTCATTCTGGCATGGAATAACTGCTTAGATATCTCATATCTTGCAGTCCTACTCTGTTCTCCATAAAGCTCTTTTAAATTGAGCAATATGGAATGAGTGTCCATGCTATCATGCTGCCTCTGTAACTCATTTGTCATAGAGGCAAGTATGATACACTTGACAGTTAAAGAATCATTTTGCCACATCCTATATGTGGTTTTTTCTTCCTCTGTGGTATCCTCCCCAACTGGCTCAATGTCAGGGGTATCGAGAATGTAAGAAAGCTTCTCTTGACTAAGTACTATTTTAAGATTTCTCAACCAGTCCACATAGTTTGTACCAGTCAATTTATTTGTATCCAAAATGGAGCGAAGTGAAAGTGAAGAAGCCATTAATCTACATAATAAAGAACATTACATAAGCGAACAACTCAAGATGATATACACAATTAAATTAGGACTTTAATTTTATTGTGTCTCCCACTATTTTTATCAGACATCATAACCCTCTAGTATGATGTTTGAGAAAACCCTGATTGATTTTCTTAGTGGGATTGAGACCCTAATTCCTTATAAAAGATCTTGTGATTGCACAACAAACCTTTTATAAGTTTAAAGGTAGGAAACTCTTTCCAATTGCATCTCATGCAATTCTCAATAATAAGTCCTGGCCTCTAAAACATTAATAGCCTTGTGTTTACACAACAGACCATAATGTTTTAGTTAAGTAGGACCCTTCATTTTAATACATTCAAAATAGAATATAAATGCTTTTGTGGTTACACAACAAAGCATTATACTCAAAAAATTGCTGTAAGCATCTCGATGCGCCAGAACAATATTATATCAGTTTCCATAATTGGTCTTGTGGTTACACAACAAACCTAATATGGTTCGTGACATAGTAATGTCCTAGCATGAAGGAAGGCCATAATATAGTGAATATAACACCGAGCATCCCAGTCAAGAATTAAATTAATATAATCAGCCAGATAAGTGGAAGAGAGGTGGGGGTCCCCCCGTTGCTTTCCTTAGACACCAATAAATTTTGGCCAGGTCAGACAACGGAACCAATTAGAAACCACATTCTCTTTACCAATCATGAACCACTTTCCTAGACACCGATTGATCAATTAGACATCATCGACTGGTTCTGCTATTGGTTAATTACACTACAACTTAATATCATTTTACAGAGGATTTTTCAGGTCTCAATGCATATTTAATTTCTATATCATAATAAATACATGAATAAAAAAAATTAGTATCATAGTGAACACACTTCGATATGACAAAGCAACATTCCATAATTATATACATCATATTTTAATTATGAAATAATGAATATGGTCTCATCATATAGCATCATAGTGAATACAATTCAATATGACAAAGCAACATTCCATAATTATATACTTCATATTTTAATTATGAAATAATGAATATGATCTCATCATATAGCATCATAGTGAACATAATTCAATATTACATAGCAACTTTTCAAAATTATATACATCATGATTTAATTATGAAATAATGAATATGATCTCATCATATTAATATCATATTAAAACATAAATAATGATCATATCATATTTATAATATTGCCTTTAAATCATTAACATATCATCATACGATTTAATTCTAACAAGGTGGCTCTGATACCACTGAAAGGTTTTAATGCAATGCTGGAAGCACAGATTTCAAAGCAATTATTATGAAATCATAAAATTAAAACCTAACTCCAAGATCACCTTATCAAAAATTAAACCATATAATATGCATTAATATCAAATAAAAGATATAGAAACATACCTCTTATCGCTAAACCCTGATTTGTGCTTAGTTGCCGGCAGTAATCTGTTTGGGTTTCCACAAGGTGCCCACGTGTTCACCCTCCAACGTTGATCCACACGGGGACTCGATCAACTCTCTAGCACTTATTAGAAAATACTCTACAATTAAATTCTGATTTATCAGAATTTAAATACAATTTGGGCAGAACCTCCTTTCTTGGCTTTGTTGTCACACTATTGGACCTTTTCTTCCCTTTCTTTCTTGTCCTTGTCTCCTTAATTTTTATTCTAATTCTCTAAGCCTTTTTGGAAGATTTCTTATCCTTTATCAGGACCTTATCTAGGCTAGAGAGAAATAATAAATAAAATTGGACAAGCAGAGCCTCTTGTAAGAAAGAAAGAAGATTTCTGAATACCCGAGACTCCTCGGCGTGCACCCCTATTTATATTGCACGTAAAGGTGCAATACAAAATATCTCACGCCCTCTTACAATTTATCTCATGCCTCTTATCTATTTCTCATGCCCCATAAGTTAAGAAATGCCATGTGTACATCAAAATTGGGTTGAAGAGACGCCTTATTTCAGAAAGACTCTTCGATCTTAACTTACGGTGTTCAGATGAGAAGTCACGAAGCTTCTCTTATTGGCACCATCAACCCATGCCTTTGGATCTGGAAGAAGCCCATCCAATGGCCAAGATAGATGGTGCCAACTTGAAGAATGGCACAAGAGATTAAGGGGCGTGGATAATTTAAAACTTATCTCCCCATTTAAAATTTCAAAGGGGCACTTTCAAGAGGTGGCGCATGGATTTAATCCTTATCCCTTTTCTTAATTCTTCTACGATGAGTTTAATACTCAGAAGGACTCTTAGGCACCTCCTAAGATATCTGAAATACATTCGTAGAATAAAGGTTATGGAGAAAAATAGGATTGACCTTATCTAAAGGTGGCGCAAACTCCATCCATGCGCCATGTGGCTCATGCGCATGGATTTAAATCCACATGCCAAGAGAGAGACTCTTAGGCATGTGGTTCCCTAGTTTTTGGCACCCAACAGCAAGCCCAATTAAAACACTTCGTACCCACTTTAAGATCAAATCCAATTTGGCTCAAATTGGTTCTAAATTAGCCCAAATCGGAACCCGATTCGAATTCGATTCGAATCTAAATGCTAGGGTTTGCAACATGTGCTAGCATGTTCAACTTGCAAATATGGTTTAATCAAATTAAACCCATGATCAATTCTCTTTGTGTGTGACCCATTGGGTTCCACATCTAGCCAGCAGTGAGTCCAGGTGCAATTTAAACTAATTTGGTTAGAACACAATCTAGCCGATTTAGGTCAAATCAAGCTGATCCGTTTTGATCAATCAGAACAGCTTTTAATTAATGATCGAATTAAACTCTTTAATTCGATCAAACTCACAAGACATGATTGACGTCTAGCAATGTATCATGTCTACCTGGTAGATATAAAATTTTGATGGAAATACCAAAAATATCCTTCAGTGAAAATTACCGTGCAACTTGATCTTACGATCATCCTACATCCCGAATATAAGTTTGGGTATGAAAAAATGTCAAACCCAATTTTATATTCATATTTCTCTTGATCAAATAATAATGATTCAATTTATAAAATATTAGAAACCATTTCTAATTTAATTTTTTTTTTTATAATGCTTTGATCAAAGTCTTCCTGAATCATTATTTGATTGAAGCAGATAGGATGCGATCTCCTCTTACTAGGAGTGATCGTTTCCATATTGACCTACTCACAACCTTCATAAGTAATCCATCATATCCAGAACATCCCGTACATGATTAAATCATGAATGAGTATGATCCAAAATATGGATTCATGCTTATAAGGTTCTATGGCAGTCTCAGGTCAAAAGATTTACATGCACAATTCCCACTATAAGAAAAAATCTGTTGACATGTAGATAAGACTCCATCAGATATTCTTTAATTGGATCAATTCAGTGAATTCATTCTCTAATGAACACTTACATCCTTATATTAGTGTCATACACAAGTAATTGTGAGATCAATTACCCTCTCTGTCGAGCATACACAGGATGTACCTGTCTTACTGGAAACATTGATCCCCTACTCAATGTTCCATCGACTAGGAATATTTAAAATTAGAGTTTTAAGTTTTTAGGTCTCACTTGGTATGATCGCATCATAACCCTAAAACCATAGCCCTAATTTATGGGGTTCATCAAAATAAGATGCAGCATATGATGAACTAAATGCCTTTATTTATTTAAAACATCAGTACATGAGTTATCGGGAGATAAAAAAATATCCATCTATTTATACATTTTGATTGGCTTATAGGGCATATTCCTTTCACCGTGGGAGTCCGGACGAAGTCTTCCTGCAGCCGGAGTCGGGGATGAGGTCCGGCTCCCGTAGGAGTCCGGACGAGGTCTTTCTACAGTCGGAGTTGGGGATGAGGTCCGGCTCCCGTAGGAGTTCGGACGAAGTCTACCTGCAATTGGAGTTGGGGGCGAAGTCTAGCTCCCGTAGGAGTCTGGACGAAGTCTACTTGCAATTATAGTTGGGGGCGAAGTCCGGCTCCCGTAGGAGTCCGGATGAAGTCTACCTTTAATTGAAGTTGTGGGCGGAGTCCAGCTCCCGTAGGAGTCCGGATGAAGTCTACCTGCAAGTGAAGTCGGAGGTGAAGTCTGGCTCCCGTAGGAGTCCGAACGAAGTCTGCCTGTAGTAGAAGTAGGGGACGAAGTCCGGCTCCCGTAGGAGTCCGGATGAAGTCTACCTGCAATTGGAGTTGGGGGCGAAGTCCGGCTCCCGTAGGAGTCCGGACGAAGTCTACCTGTAATTGAAGTTGTGGGCGGAGTCCGACTCCCGTAGGAGTCCGGACGAAGTCTACCTGCAAGTGAAGTCGGGGGCGAAGTCCGGCTCCCGTAGGAGTCCGAATGAAGTCTGCCTGCAGTAGAAGTAGGGGACGAAGTCCGGCTCCTGTAGGAGTCCGGACGAAGTCTTCCTACAGTCGAAGTCGGGGGCGAAGTCCGGCTCCCGTAGAAGTCCGAACGGAATCTACCTGTAATTGAAGTCGGGGGCGAAGTCCGGCTCCCGTAGGAGTCCGAACAAAGTCTGCCTGCAAGTGAAGTCGGGGGCGAAGTCCGACTCCCGTAGGAGTCTGAACGAAGTCTACCTGCAATAGAAGTAGGGGATGAAGTCCGGCTCCCGTAGGAGTCCGGACGAAGTCTTCTCGCAGTCGAAGTCGGGGGTGAAGTCTGGCTCCCGTGGGAGTCCGTCTGTCGTGAAGAATCTGGTCGACGCTGGTGGGGGTTTATCCATCGGCAGAGCTCAGAAATGCTGTGGAAGCTCGACCGCCAGAGAGGTTCGAAAAGATGTCGCCGAAGGTCGGAAGTCGGCAGAATCCCCGGAGGGTCACTCCTGGCGCAAACTTCGGCTGAGGAGGTATTTTGTACCCAACAGAGTCCATGAAGGTCAACGATGTATGGACATTGGTTGACCCACCTGAAGGGGTTAAACCCATTGGGTGTAAATGGGTCTTCAAAAGGAAGAGGGCCAGACGGAAAGGTGGAGACCTATAAAGCCCATCTAGTTGCCAAGGGATATCGTCAACATTATGGTATTGACTATGACGAGACATTTTCCCCTGTGGCAATGCTCAAATCTATTCGGATAATGCTTGCAATAGCTGTCCATCTGGATTATGAGATGTGACAGATGGATGTAAAGACAGCTTTCCTGAATGGAGAGCTGACTGAAGAGGTGTATATGATACAACCTGAGGGGTTTACATTCACAGATGAGTCCAAGGTGTGCAAGCTTCAGAGATCCATTTATGGACTGAAACAAGCTTCTCAGAGTTGGACATGCATTTTGATAAGGTGATCAAAACGTATGGCTTCATTAAGAAAGGAGAAGAGCCCTGCATCTATAAATGGGCAAATGGTCCAGTTGTGGTATTCCTTATCTTGTACGTGGATGACATTCTCTTAATCGAAAATGACATCCCCACACTACAGGAAATAAAAATTTGGTTGTCATCATAGTTCTCCATGAAGGACTTGGGTGAAGCATCCTACATTCTAGAGATGAAGATCTATAGGGATAGATCTAAAAGGATGCTTGGGTTATCCCAGTCCATGTACATAGACACTGTGCTGAAGAAGTTCAGCATGGAGAATTCCAAGAAGGGCTATCTACCGATAGGCCATGGAATTTTTCTCTCTAAGAAGGATTGTCCGACAACTCCTGAAGAGAGAGAGCGTATGAGTAGAGTCTTATATGCTTCAGCCATGGGATCTATCATGTATGTCATGACATGTACAAGATCAGATGTGGCATACTCACTAGGAGTAGTGAGTAGATACCAATCTAATCCTGGAGAAAATCACTAGAAAGTGGTTAAAGCCATCCTTAAGTATTTGAGAAATACTAAGGACCAATGGTTGGTTTATGGCGAGTCAGATCTAAAACTTGTGGGGTTCACAGACTCTAGATTTCAATCTGACCATGATGACAGTAGGAGCGTGTCGGATTATATCTTTACTCTGAATGGTGGAGCCATCTGCTGGAAGAGTTTCAAGCAGCATACTGTGACGGACTCTGTTTGTGAAGCAGAGTACATCGCAGCATCGGATGCCACGAAGGAAGCTGTGTGGCTGAGAAAATTCATCAACGAGCTTGGAGTAGCACCCTCCCTCGATGGTACGGTTCTGCTCTAGTGTGCAGCACTGGTGCCATAGCTCAGACGAAGGAACCTAAAGCACATCAGCGGACGAAGCACATCTTGCGCCGCTTCCACCTGGTTCGCGAGATCATGGATCGAGGTGACGTCGACCTTCAGAAGATCGACAGAAAGGAGAACCTGACTGACCCCTTCACTAAAGCCCTGGCGATAAAGGAGTTCGACAACCACAAGTCGAAGATGGGTATTAGATACTATACTGAGTGGCTTTAGGACAAGTGAGAGTTGTTGGAAAATGTGTCCCAAAAAGTCAATCGTCAAGCTGTTGACGGTTGAGCAACCAAGTATTGTAATTGATTTGTTAATAAATAAAATATATTTAGCATTTTCATCATAAGCTTTCATCTTCAAATGAACTCCGTTGTTATGATGAAGTCTTTAGAACTATTTAGATTCAATAAAGAGAGGATTTATCGATTAGTCCTTAAAACAGTTCACGATCAAATGATAGGCTGTTAATAAGGACGACAGCTTCTATCGAGCATAGGTCGCTGTAGGCCATATGGGTTGGTTGTCCTCTTAACCAAAGAGTGTGGAGACACTGGTATGGCATACAGGTGAGATATACTGGTACATCATCATTGAACGTGACCAACTCCAGAGTATTCTGCTGTCGAGAATGTCTCTGATGGGATATAGGTATAAGTGTCCCTTAGACCTGAGATCGCCTCAGTGACTTGCAAGCAACTTACTGTGCTTTGGTACTAGACTAACTGAATTTCTAATTTAGGGATGGAAGGCTTCTGGGCACAGTCAAGTACTTGCGAAGTCAGAGTGTGATCGAGATGGGATTGACCACTCCAAGAGTTGGAGAAGAATGAGTCGCTGTATTTCAATTTAGCAAAACTTTGGCCAGGGTAATCCATCAGATGGATTTGATATTTTGAAATACAATGTGGACAACCTGATCAGAGTTGACAGTTGAACTTTGGGGTGTCTTATGATCATTTTGGTCAAGGGGATGAATTATATGAAAACTATATCCGCATGGGTTCTAAGGATGTTGTTCTACACATTCGACCTATCCAGTCGTCGGGTACCATTGCTAGATGGTCACTTCGATTGGTATAGAAATTTATTTCTGTGCTACCAGCTTAGGTTTGGACCTATGAGATTACATACATTAGAGTTCATGATCCGATCAGATGGTTGATCAACAATTAAGAATCATTCTAGGGTTAAATGATCAATACGATTGACATTTAACCCAGTGCAAGTGTTGCAGGAGGATCGATTAGCAATTCGATTGCTAATTGGCTTAATTTGATTAAGCCAATGGGCTGAGATTAAGTCTAATTAAATATGATTTAATTAGATTTAGTTTGGTCTTGATTGAATCAAGTCCAATTAGTTTATTGGATAAGCCAAGTACAAGGAAAAACTAGTCCTAGTTCAACTAGGACTTGGGTCAATCTAATTTCTAATTTGATTAAAAAATTAAATCAGATTTAAATCTAATTTAATCTGATTAAATTAGATTCTTAATTAGATTAAGACCTATTTTAATTGGGTTGATCTAATTTTGGTTTGATTTGGTTTGAGAAATCAAATTAAAACAAGTCATAAGATAGAATCCTAGTAAGACTAGGATTCCACCTTGTGCCACATAAGCCTTCCCCACACCCTCTCTCTCATTCAATGCCAATCTCTTCTTATTTTGTATCACAAAAGCCCTCTCCCAGGTCTCTCTCACATTCACAAAAGGTTTCCTCTCTTCTTTCTTACATGGAAGGTGGTTTGGATCAAATCAAAGAGGAACAAGTTTGGATTTCGAATTCTATGAGATAGAGTTTTAGAAATCCAAAACTCTTTCAATTTTGCACCGAATTTATCCAATTTTTTTTTGAAATTTTTATGGATTTTAGGGTACACATTGTGCACCCTTTTCTAATGATCTATGCATAAAAATAAGGAGGAGGTGCTCAAGAGTTGGGCGCCCCTTATCTTGCCATGTTTGGATAAGCCTTGACTAGGTATTTGACCTAGACAAGGACTCTATCATATCTCTCTGTATAAAATGAGTTTATTTATAAAATTTTCAAAAATGATAGAGATTTGAGAGACCTTTGGACCATCCAAAAATTAGAGAGAAAAACCTTTGGGTCGTGGAGATATAATAGACACAAGATAGGGTGTCTAGAGAGAGAAACGAGAAGAAGAAGAGGGTCTTCTTCTAGGGTTGTTTGTTTTCATATCTTTCCTCCCTCCATCTTGAGTTTCCTAAGAGCATCTCAGATCTGAAACTCCTCCTCCTACTTTTCATCTTTGGAAGAGTCCAAATCAAGAAGAAGGAGGCACCTGATCAACCATCAAAGAAGGATCAGCGCAGTACTAGCATACTGTGCTGATTTCCTGAAGCAGGACTTCTGATCGAGATTCATGGGCTCGTGTGGATGACTCCTAGAGGCCGGATGTGTATGCGGCTTGCAACATCATCCTCAAGCCCAGATCAATAAGGTTAGAATGTCTAACTTGCAAGGTAATAGATCTGATCTATTGTTTAATACATACATTAGATGTAGTATAGAAACATGTTGATATGATCAACATGTAGTTCATGCTGTATATATATATTTTAATTTTTGATTTAATGTTATGTAATAATCATGTAATAGGATCTTAGATCTAGAGATTCTCTGGTTTTAGAAAATAAATTTTAATTTATTTTAGTCTTCTGCTGTATGATCTTAAAAAAGTTTCAAGATCTAACCCTGAAACCCTAGATCTGGTTCCTACATACCTTGCCTGGACTGATTGGAGATTGAGTTGAAGCTGAAGCAGGACCTGGAGTAGGGATTGGAGCAGGAGAGGGTTCGGCTGCTAATCTCTTTCTGCGCACACTCTCTTCCAACCCACGAATGGATTTTCTCCTCTGTGGAAGCTTCATCTTGGGAGCCATTTGCATAAGAAGGACTTGCACGGAGCTTTGGAGACTAGATGAGAGGGAGAGAGGAAGGGATTTTAGTGGAAAGGTAGAGATTTTGGAGAGGAGAGGTGTCGATTTGGAGAAGACAGGTAGAGTTTAGGGTAAGCTCGAACCATCCCAAATGAGGAGGAAAGAGAAGAGGAACTTGGTTCCTAAATGGTCGATTTGAAGGATGAAAATGAGTGGGAGAAGAGATTTGAGAGTAATCTAGATTTGAGGGAGAAGGGATGGAGAGCCTTAGGTTCAGAGGGAGAAAGAAGGTGGAGAGCTGAGTTGGCTCTAGGAGAAATTTCCAACAAAAAGAGAGCGTCCGAAGGGTTTTGACATAATTACAAGTTTACCCTAGGGTCGACCTTGGGGTCGACTCATGGCATAGAGAAATTTAGAAAAATGATGAAACAATTTTGAAAAAATTTGAAACTTTAGAAGAAAGATGTTTACCCAAATATTGATCATGTGAATGATAATTTGAGCTTTTGAGCTCAAAACAAAAAGAAAATTGAGCTCTCAAAAATTGGTTCAATGAATTTTTTGCATTAAGAATTTGGAATTAGAGAGATACTTAAGCTGATGGATCAAGGATTCCTAATTCTCTCCTAATTTCACAGAATCTGTCTTCACTTAAGGCCTTGATAAAGATATCAGTCAATTATTTTTCAGTACAAACATAATCAAGAATTATATCTTTATTTTGGATATGTTCTCTTATGAAATGATGTCTTATCTTAATATGTTTTGATCTAGAATGCTGAATTAAATTTTTAGTTAGGTTTATAGCACTAGTGTTATCACATTTTATGGGAGTTTCATTGAGTTTGATGCCAAAGTCCTCAAGTTGTTGTTTAATCCATAAGATTTGAGTACAACAACTTCCAGCTACAATGTACTCGGTCTCGACCGTAGACAGTGCCACCGAGTTTTGTTTCTTGCTAAACCAAGAGATTAAGTTAACTCTAAAAAATTGGCAAGTTCCACTAGTACTTTTTCTATCTAATTTATATCCAGTAAAATCGATATCTGAATATCCTATCAAGTTAATTGATGAGTCCTTAGAATACCATAGTTCTAGAGTTTGTGTACCATTTAAGTATCTAAGGATTCTTTTAACTGCATTCAAGTATGATTCTTTTGAATTTGATTGAAAGCGAGCACAAAGACAAACACTAAACATAATATCTGATCTACTAGCAGTTAAATACAGTAGAAAACCAATCATGCCTCTATAAAATTTTAAATCTATATTTTTACCTCCTTCATTCTTGTCAAGCTTACATGATGGACTTATGGGTGTACCAATTGCTTTGGAACCCTCCATTCCAAATTTTTTGAGTAGTTCTCTTATATATTTGGTTTGGGTGATGGAGATTCCTTCCTTTATTTGTTTGATTTGGAGTTTGAGGAAGAATGTAAGTTCTCCCATCATGCTCATCTCGAACTCCCCCTGCATGAGCTTAGCAAAATCTTGACAAAGAGTTTCATTAGTAGATCCAAAAATAATGTCATCAACATATATTTGAATAACTAAGATATCATCTTGATTTTTTTTAATAGAAAGAGTTGTATCTACATTTCCTCTTGAAAAATCATTATTAAGTAGAAATTTGCTTAGCCTTTCATACCAAGCCCTAGGTGCTTGTTTCAAACCATATAATGCTTTGTTTAATTTAAAAATATGATTAGGAGAAGCATGATTTTCAAAACCTGAAGGTTATTCTATATAAACTTCTTCAGTAATATATCCATTTAGAAAAGCACTTTTGACATCCATTTAAAATAACTTAAAATTCATAAAGTAAGCATATGCAAGTAGAAGTCTAATTGCTTCTAATCTAGCAACAGGTGCAAAGGTCTCATCAAAATCAATTCTTCTTCTTGATTATAACTTTTTGCAACTAATCTTGCTTTATTTCTTATTATATTTTTATGTTCATCCAATTTATTTCTATATACCCATTTTGTACCAATTATTGAATAATTTTTAGGTCTTGAAATTAAAGTCCATACATTATTTCTTTCAAATTGATTAAGTTCTTCTTGTATTGCATTTATCTAATTATAATCTTTTTCAACTTCATCTATGATTTTAGGTTCAAGATGAGAGACAAAAGCAAAATGATTGAATACATCTTTAAGTGAAGAGTGAGTTCTTACACCATATGTAGAATCACCAATGATTAGTTTCTTGGGGTGATTGTGATCATACCTCCATTCTTTGGGTAGATCATTTGTACCTGCAGGTTATTCTTCACCTTCCTCATCTTGTTTGTCTTCATGTTCTTCATCATCTTGAATGGTTGAGTCTTTTAGAGTGATCTCCTTCATCCCTTCTATAAGAGGATCTGCATCATCAATACCTTCATTCTTCCTTGAAAGAAGATCGTTAGTTTCATCAAAAACAACATGTATTGACTCCTCTACTATTAAAGTTCTTTTGTTAAAAACTCTAAAAGCTTTGCTAGAAGAGTAACCAAGAAAAATCACTTCATCGAATTTAGCATCAAATTTTTTTAGTCTTTCTTGACCATTGTTCAAAACAAAACATCGACAACCAAAAATATGAAAATATGCAATGTTTGGTTTTCTTTCTTTCCAAAGCTCATAAGGAGTTTTCTTTAAAATTGATCTAATTAAAGCACGATTTAATATGTAACATGCTGTGTTAATTGCTTCCTCCCAAAAATATCTTGGAAGGTTGCTTTCACATAGCATGGTACAGGCCATTTCTTCAAGAGTTCTATTTTTTTTTTTACTACCCCATTTTGTTGGGTTGTCGTAGGTGCTGAAAAGTTATGGTCAATATCTTTTTTATCACAAAACTTTTCAAAATTTTGATTTTCAAATTTGGTTCCATGATCACTTCAAATATTTTAAATTAAAATTTTTTTTTCATTTGTGATTTTTCGATAAAATTTTGAGAAAATATGAAAAGTTTCAACCTTATGTGCCAAAAAGAAGACCCATGTAAATCAAAAGAAATCATCAATAATTATAAAACCATATCATTTTTCATCTAGACTAGTAGTTCTAGTGGGTCCAAATAAATCTATATGCAATAGTTCTAATAGCCTAAAAATTGAAATAATATTTTTAGATTTGAATGAGACTCGTGTTTGTTTACCCGTTTGGCATGCATCACAAATACATCAAATTTCAGATTTAAAATAAAATTTACACATATCAAATATATATATAATTAAATTTAAAATAATGATTAAAATATTTTAAAAAATATTTTTTCAAAAATTAATTCACATCAAACTAGGACAACCTTTACAATATAGGGGGTAAACCCAATAGTAGGACAACCTTATATCAGTTTGATGTGAATTTTTTAATCATTCTAATTTTAGAACTAAATATAAATTAAACATATCATATATGCTAATTTTTAGATCTAAAAAATTTGATTTAATTATGAAGATTCAAAAATCACTTTATATCCTTTATCACAAAATTGACTGATGCTTAATAAATTATATTTTAAACCATCTACTAATAAAATATTTTTAATATACTTGGAGGAAGTGATACCAATGTTACCTATACCAATGATCTTTCCTTTGCTATTGTCTCCAAAGGTGACCATCCCTCCATTTTTAGCAATAAGTGTGATGAATTGGAATTCATCACCAGTCATGTGTCTTGAGCACCCACTATCAAGATATCATTTCTGGTTTGCTCCTTGGGATGCAAGACACACCTATACACAAGAGTCAAGTTTTGACTTTAGGTACCTAAGTTTTCTTGGATCCTTTTTGGTTAGTTATAATGGTTCCTTTTGAAACCCATATTTTTTTTACATTAGAATTTTTAGATGTGTTAGAAAAACATGAATAGGATTTGTGTCCTACTCTACCACATTTAAAGCAAGCTATATTTCGAAACTTGATGTATGATGAGATTACAAGGATATTTTTCATAAATTTTTATTTCTTTAAAGGGTTATATCCAAGACCGACTTTATCATAAATGGCCTTTTGATTGTCAAGTATCATGTGAAGTTTATTTGAACTTAAAGTGAACTTCTCAACCATTGGTTTTAACTTGGCAATCTCAATTTTTAAGTTCAGATTTTTTTGAATAGGATTGATTTTTTATTTGAAATATTCTCATTTTCTTTTAGTAAAAATTGATTCTTTGATTTTAATTCTTTGTTTTTTACCCCTAGCTTCTTTAGTTCATCAATTAGATCATAAAATGCTTCATGAAGTTCTTCAAAGGTAAAGTCAATAGGAGTTTCACTATTTACCTCATTTTCATATGCCATAAGGCACAAGTTGGCTTGTTCATTTGAGTCTTCTTCTTCGGAGCTTGACTCATCATTTCCGCTCCATATAGCCATCATGGCCTTTTTCTTGTACTTCTTGGGACCCTTCTTTAGTTGTGGGCATTCAGACTTAAAGTGTCTCGATTTCTTGTATTCATAACAAATAAAGGGTTGCTCTTTATCCTTCTCTTTGCTATGTCCCCTTTTGTAGGTGGCCTCTTCCTCATTCCTTATCTTCTTTTCTTCAAGAACTTCTCAAACCTTCTAGTAATGAGGGCCATTTCTTCATCTTGCTCTTCATTTTCTGTATTATCAGTTTTCTCATCAGATTGAGCAGTTGATTTGAGGATGATTATCCTCTTCTTTTTGACATCTTCTTGATGTTGTTTCATGCTCAGCTCATGAGTCATCAGCGATCTTAGAAGCTTTTCCAAAGATAGGATGTTCAGATCTTTGA
The DNA here is from genome assembly GCF_000442705.2 of Elaeis guineensis. Lineage (NCBI taxonomy): Eukaryota > Viridiplantae > Streptophyta > Magnoliopsida > Arecales > Arecaceae > Elaeis > Elaeis guineensis. The sequence continues at coordinate 40,242,425 of NC_025999.2, forward strand.
CTTCTTGGATTGCGGTCACTTTGGCCTCCCAAGTCCTTGGTAAAGACCTAAGAATCTTCCTCACGAGGTCATTGTTAGAGTAAGACTTACCAAGACTTTTTAAACTATTAATAATATCAGTTAAATGAGTAAATATTTCAGTTATTGACTCATCATGCTCTATTTTAAAAAGTTCATATTTATGCACAAGCATGTTGATTTTTGATTCCTTCACTTGGTTAGTTCCTTCATGAGTTACTTCTAATCTATCCCAGATTTGCTTAGCAGACATGCATGTTAAAATATGATTGAATTCATTAGCATCTAGAGCACAATACAAAATATTCATGGTTTTTGCATTTAGTTGAGCCATTTTCTTATCAACCTCATCCCATTCTTTTTCGGGTTTGGTTGATTCCACACCATCAATTATTTTAGTGGGTGTGTGTGGTCTATTTACTATGATACTCCACATATCATAGTCAAGTACTTGAATAAAAATTTTCATTCAAGGTTTTCAATAGATATAATTTGATCCATTGAAAAGTGAAGGTCGGTTTGTGGACTGCCCCTCAGCTAGTGAAGTGCTAACTTGAGTTGCCATAGATCTTTAGCTCTTTGATGGTTAAATTAAAGTAGGGCTAGAGCACCGAGCTCTGATACCACTTGTTGCCCAGCTATGTAACCCAAGAGGAGGGGGGTGAATTGGATTTTTAAAAAATTAAAAATTAACTTACAACTATGAGGATTATTTAACAATGAGCAAAATAAATGTGAAGAGTAAAATTTATGCAAGGTGTAGAAGTTGGATACAAGAATGCAAGAAGATAAGAAAATTTAAAAGGAGAGCAAGTAAGCACAACACAAACAAAAAGATTTATAGTGGTTCGGTGCCAACCTTGCACCTACGTCCACTCCCCAAGCTCCTACTTGAGAATTTAAATTCACTAAACTGTATTCAACCCGAATACAATGTCGGAACCTCCGACTCTAGCTATTCCAAGCTAGAATACTTGTTTCTCGGGTACAAGCCAACCCAATACAACATCGAAATCTCCGACTTTAGCTATTTCAAGCTAGAATACTTATTTCTTGGGTACAAGCCAACCCAATATAATCTGATTCAAGGTTCAGATCAACCTTTCACATTTTGGAACCCTTCTAAAATAAAAAATCAACTCAAAAATAGAGTATAATAGTTAATCACACAGAAATACAGATGTAGCTTCTTTAATGAGCAAATAAAGCTTTAAATACACTTTACACAACAAAAATGAAGCTCTTCTGATTTTTCTCAAGGTGGTTGAAGACTTGAATGAGCTCTTGAGGGGTTGGTGAACTTCAAATAAAAGCTTCTTGAACTTTTAAGAGGGCTCTTGCTTAGGGTTGAAGTGAATGCTTGAAGAACCTTTTCAAAACCTTGTTGATTCCCTCCTTTAAGTGCCTTTTATAACTTCAAATAATGATGGAGAGTAATCTGGGCTGAAATAGAGTCGTTAGAGCATGTTAAATGAGCATTTAATACAATCGAAATGGGTTAAAAACTAGCCATTGTGGAAATTTTTCGTTACAGGGGTCGACTCATAGGGTCGACTCATGGGGTTGACCTTATGGAAAAGAGCAGAAAATGACTGTTCTGTAATTTTGGCCTGCAGAGCAGCAGAGGTCGACTCATAGGGTCGACTCATGCCAAGGGGTCGACTCATGGGGTCGACTCACAGAGTGTGCCAGCCAAAAATTTTGCATGCCGTTCAGCCCTTTTAGCCATGAGTCGACTCATGGGGTCGACTCAAATATATAAACCTGATTTTCTTACAAAATATACTTATAAAAATGTTGAAATTATCTCCAATAGATTACACATCTTTTGTTCTTGCTCTTGAGGCTTCCGAATCAGGTTTGATAAAATTATGATTTTGCCCCTAAAATACAATAAAATTATTAGTAATCCCATCAAATGCTTTGTAATCATTAAAATCAATTCAAGGAGCAACAGAGGCTGTGCCAAATTATTTATGAAGGACTAGACCCAAACTCAAGAACCATGATAGAATCAATGTGTCAGGGTCAATTCATGAATAAAGAACCCATAGAAAATTGACAATTTCTAGAGGACCTAGCAGAAAAAAGCCTACAATGGGAGATTACTTGGAAACTCGACAGACACACACTTTCAAGAGGAGGTGTATATCAAGTTCAACCTTTCCTAGCTGAAGAGGCTAAATTCGCATCTTTGATCCGTAGGATAGAGGCTCTAGAACTCAAGAAACACACCCAAGTGAACCAAGTTGCAACAACAACTTGCAATGGGTGTAATGCCACAGACCACATGATGGAAGGATGTCCTTTCTTGATGGGTCCAGTCGAGAATGAAGTAGCACAGGTGAACACAGCCTATCAAAGACTCACAAATGACCCCTACGCACCAACATACAATCCAGGATGGAGAAACCACTCCAATTTTTCTTGGTCACAAGGGTCAAACTCAATTAGACCTCCTCAATCATCAAATATCCCATCAGGTTTCAGCAATGATCAAAGGCTTAACTCGCTAGCAAAGAGTCTAAAAATCCTAGCAAAATCATCTGCTAGCACCAACACTACACTGAACAACTTCATGTAGACCACAAGTCAGCTTTTAACTTTCAACACCCAGGCTATTACCCATTCAGAGATGCAATTAGGTCAATTAGCCATGGCTGTAAGTGAAAGAAAAAAAGATAAACTATCGAGTCAATCTGAGACTAATCCTAGGATCTAGAACAATCAAGGACCACAACAAGGAGCCCAGATCAACCAATTAAATGTAATTCACACTTTAAGGTCTGAAAAATAAGTAGACAACCATGTCGGTACAACCTGAAGATCAAGATGAACCATTGTCTAAACCACCTCATGAGCAAGTGATCGATCAGACCAAGTTTGAGGATCCAGATAAGTCTATGGAGTCAACAGAGATTAACAAACCACCCAAGCCACTTGAAGAATCCACATCAGGGATTAAGCAATTCGAGACATCACCCACCAATTCTGTAGCTCTTTTTTCAAATAGACTTAGGTCTAACAAATACTCAGCCCATATGGATCAAATCTTAGAGATGTTTAAACAAGTGAAAGTGAATATCTCTCTATTAGATATGATCCAACAAGTTCACATATATGCTAAATTTCTCAAAGACCTATGCACAAAGAAGAAGACCACCAATGTTCCCAAGAAAGCCTTCTTGGCGGCTAGTGTAAGCTCATATCTATCAAGCCACATGCTTGTCAAGTACAAAGATCCAGGGTCTCCTACAATTTCTTGTGTTATTGGAGAAACTATCATTAACAGGGCCTTATTAGACTTAGGGGCTAGTGTGAATATCCTACCATATTCGGTCTATGAAAAATTGGGGATAGGAGAATTAAAGCTTACAAAAATTACATTGTAATTAGCAGGTCGATCAGTGAGGGTCCCCAAAGGAGTTATGGAAGATGTGTTAATCAAGGTAAGTAATTTTATTTATCCTGTGAATTTTATGATCTTCGAGACTGAACCAATGATTAACCGAAAAGATCACATTCCAGTCATCTTAGGAAGACCATTTTTAGCAACCACCAATGCCCTAATCAATTGTCACAATAGACTCATGAAACTCTCATTTGGAAATATGACCATTGATCTTAATATTTTCAATCTTGAAAAAAAAAGAGACCAATTCGTTGATGTAAATCTGATTCAGAATGCGATCTATGAGATCATTGACCTAGGAGAAGAAGATTTTAACTGTAATATCTGATCAGATCAAGAATTTGAAATAGCTTATAAAATTTTTTCATCTAGTGATCAAAGAGTTCATCCACAATGGCAACCACCTGACGAATCACTTGTAAAGATGAATTTTCTGAATGAACCAATTGAAGAAATTTATGTCCAGGAGGTTAATGCCCTGCTTGATTCACCTCACCCACCTTACCCACTTGAATTTATCAATCCAATATTTGATACGGGATAAGTGAGGCAGAATTAGTATGGTCTGATTGAAGACAATAAACTTAGCACTTTCTGGGAGGCAATCCAGTTTTCAGTTTTTGCTTTTACTTTCTTTTGCATTATGTTCAGGTTAATCAAGACATGCTTTGTATCTTTTGTATAGATTTGAAGGCAATATTGGCTAAGATAGGGGAAGCACCAATTTTGAAAAAAGCTTCTGGATCAGGTGACATCTCTCTTTTTTCTTTCTCTTTTTATACACCTTTCATTTTTTTTACTCTATTGAGGACAATGTCAATTAAGTTGGGGGGAGAAGAATAAAAAAAAAAATTTCAAAAATTCTCAAGTAAGTTAGTATTTAGCATTTAAGCAATAGATTACATTTAAGAATTGAGTTAAATGAAGTATTTTTAAAAGAAAATTGATGTACAGACCAGAGAGTTTGTGAGATATCGAGGGATCAAGTATTAAGAAAACTCAATAAGGAGTTAAGTTTAGAACTTAAACAGCTTTTTTTGAGCATTTCTAAATTTTTCTACCAACATCAAAGAAGAGTTTATTTCTTATGGACTTATGTAGGGTAACTATATATTTCTTCATATATATATAAAATTTTTTTTTCAAGTACTTCATGTTGAGTAACCGGGCCTCTTTGCCTAAGTAAGCATTGAGTTTCGCATCAAAAGGTATGAAGGGCAAAGAAACTTTATTGTAAAGTTAGTTTTAACTCATAGTCTGTTTGATTCGAGTAAGTAGGTCCGAGGGGTATTCTATACCTAGTGCCCTAAAGCCATCTGGTTTGGGAGTCATTGGCTGAAAACTCACTACATGGGTTAAACAGAAAGCTTAAGAGATTAAGACACTCAATAGTGGTATAATATTAAAAAAAAAAAGAGTTCAATAAATGAAGGACGGAAGTAACAATGTACTTGTCCATAAGAAGGTTAATGATTTAGAGATAAAGGTAGAAATATTTAAAAAAAATTCAAAAAAAATTTAGTGTTCTTAATTTAACTTTTATATTGATTAGTATTAATACTCCAATGACATACCTCACTCACGCTCTACTATATATGAGTGGCCTTTTTAAAATTGTTTGGTAAAATTTGAGACATTAAGTTAAATGGTACTTAAATCTAAATTCTTTCTTTACTCGAGGATGAGCAAAGTTCAAGTTGGAGGATGTGATAAGTGATATATTTTTATATTTATTATAGATATTTTTAATAATTTATGGTGTTAACATCTTCTTAAAAATCTAATTTCATGAATTTATTAAATTTTTTTGAAAAATAAATAATTTTAAAAAATATATGAAATTAGATATATTTATGAAAATAAAATGTTAATTTAATTGAGTAATTTAAGTATCAAAATAATATAGAATTTTTGAAAAATTTAATGCATATTTTTGTCAATTTTTCAAGCAAAAATCAGAGCAAAAATAGAGCCAAAATATCTTAAAAAAATAAAGAAAATATCCTCCAATGCACGATGGACTGGTCGATCGGTCCATAGAGCTAGGGTGCGGTCCACGAAAATAGTTACATGATCCATAGATGCGGTCCACGATGGTGGAAGCCTGTTTTGCATGATCCAACGATCCACATTCATTCATCTCAAGATCCAACGGCTGCTGTTCCTCGTCGGTTTATAAGAGAACTTTTGCACGATTCGATGGTCAAAATTTTATCCATCAAGAGATCCAATGGCTGAGGATGCTCTTGACTTTGAATAGGAGATTAGAAGCACTAATCGACAGCCCAGATCTCATCTGAAGCACGATCAGATGGTTATTATTGAATCTGACTTTAATGAGGATTAAAACAGTAGATTTTGGGCAGTCCAAGCCTGATCTGACAGTCAAAAAAATTCTTAAGGATTTTTATACGATTTCTAAGAATTTTAGGACTCCTTTTTCTATCAAAAAAATATAAAAAAATTATCTATAAATAGGGGGTCTGAGAATAAGCTTTGGGAGGAGAAAAAATCAAAGAAAAAGCAAGGAAAAAATAGAGAAAAAAATTTAAGGAGCTTTAGGGATCATTTATTGGGAGATTATAGAGCAAGAGAGTTTGATGTGTGGCTAAATCCCTTCAATCCACGAATACGATGAAGCCTGTAAGTGGGTTTTTATTTTTTTTCTTGTATTTAATTTTTATACAATAAAATTATATTTTTATTTTATATCTTTTTATTTTTCTTAAGGTATTGATCCAGCTTGCACGGCCTATACCCTCTATTGACGTATCTGATTTTTGGATATGGTACGTGCTTTAGAGAGATAGATCATAGTATATGAGATTAAATCTTAGATCTTGTAATTAAATTTAGATAGTTTATACTCCAACAGGATGAGCTGTGATCTACTGATATAGTCCGTATCCCTTAGAGATAAGCTATGCTAATATCTTAATCACAAGAATTAATATTGCAACATAAGAAAAAAAGAAGAAAATAAATCTAATTGGCATAGTAGATTCAAAATTTTTGAGTTATTTCTCTGAATTATTTTCTTTCATAAATTAATTTATACTTTTAATTTAATTCTTGCTATTCTATTTTTTTTAATCCTTCTATAATTAATTTTTTTTATTTCTTTTTAAAAAAAAAAGATAATCACTCGAGATCTCCGTGGAAATAATCCCTACTCATCCTATCTATATAGTTTGAGTTGGTTTTTATTCTTGACCACCTACGATAGTGATCACATAGCAAACAAATCAGATTAAGAGAAGAGAAAAGAGAGAGAGAGGCGTGAGAAGAGAGAGAGGTCCTATCTTCCCTTTGGCCTCTCCCCTTATTGCCACCCTTCTTCCTTTGGGTGTAGGGTCTCTTTGGGTGTCCCATCTACTAGTGTGAGGTGTCACACTAGTACATCTCATCTCTCGATTGATTGAGTTGCTAAGTCATTTGAATTTGAGTTCATCTTACTTTTCTGTGGTGTCTGACGTGCATGCAAAATAGAGGATCTGCTCATCCAGGCCTCCATAAAGGTTTATATCAGATAATTTAGGATTTGATCTCTGGTTCTGCTGCATTTCATGTAAGGATTTGATCATTAAACAAGTGAAACATTAAAAAATTTTTAGATGCAACCTGAGCATCCCGGAGGGAAACTAGTTTCCTTCTCTTTAACTAATTGTGAGCCCAAGAGGATTGGATTAAGTCAATGAGTTGATTAAATTATCTCCTCATTATCTTCTCATTATCCCCTCATGGTGTATATGAAATTATTGAAAAGAAGGGTTGGCATAATCCTCCATTTTTGGTAGGACCAAGGGGCTCCAACCCCCTGGATAATATAAGAGGGGCCTGCCCCCTCTTGTGGCTAGGCATAGAAGGAGAGAGAGAGAGGGGCTATGCTCCCTCTCTTGTGTATGTAAACCCTAAGGGGGTGCCAAGTGTTGGCGCCCCATTTACCTGCCCTATATTGCATGGGGCACCCACTCAGATTATCTTATCTGATTGGGGCGCCCCCATATGCTTACCAAAAGTGGCTGATGTCCTATCAATTAAGTCTGATTTTAATAAAAAAATTAGATTAAAAAAATAAAAATTCTTATGAGATAAAGATGTGTCTTTTTAAGTTAATTGGTTCCTGATTTGGATCAAAGAAAGATCTATTTAAGAGACAGTCTCTTAGGGTTTGGATGAATAGAATTTTGTGAAACAAAAATTCCTCTCTCTCCTTCTCCATGCCACACCCTCTCTCCCTCTTCTCTTTTCATGCCTAAGGGTTAAGTGTCCATCCTTCTACATGCCAAGAGTTGAGGAGCCTTTTTTATATAGCGAGGAACATAGAGAAAAAGGCTCCAGTTCAAGAGTTGATCAAGATTCTAAAGGGCTGAGATCTTACTTGGAGAAGAAGGATCTATCACAAGAAGAAGGATTCAAGGTTGATCCCGGTGGATGTCTGTAGAGGTTGGACACATGTGCAGCTCAAGAACTTTCAAATCTGAGATCATCGATTGCGGTGTATTTCTATCCATGCAAAGATATTGAGATATGATCTCATTCTTATTTTATTTTTCAGATTATATGTATGTCTTTAGTTCTGAGCTTGGATAGGATTAGATGAGATCTAATGCATGTGGGGTTAAAGGGTTTAATCTGATTATTTTTTTGCTATAATTGAAAAGTTTTGAAAATTTATACATGCATCCTATCCGATTTTCTAACAACAAGTGCCAATTGCTTTTGCTTGAATGGATTGACCATTCACACCATAAAGCTCAAAATCACCTTTGTTTAAACTTCTAATTTTCTATAGTCCCTGCAGTGATTTGTATATATGAGACCCATATGCGGTATCCAATACCCATGAATTAGAAGTTGAAGCACTCAATGATAAACTAGTTTGTATCATGTACAAACCTTTTGATGCTTCATTTGTATTATGCTTCCAACTTGCAAGGTAGCTCTTGTAATTCTTCTTCTAGTGCCCCTGCTTACCACGATGATAACAGGCACCATTTGCAAAGTCCTTCTTCGCTTTCTTCCTCTTCTGGATGCTACCTTTAGGGTTCTATTTTTTTTTAGAACCCTTTTTCCCTACCTTTATCTTCTTCTTATCAACTAGAAGAAGTGGAGCCTTTTCTGACTTGAAATGGCTCTTAGCTATTTTCAACATATTTAACAACTCTGGTAAGGTAGTATTTAGTTTGTTCATATGGTAATTTATGATAAATTGATAGAAGAAATTAGGAAGTGACTGCAAAATCAAGTTCTGACTAAGCTCTCCATCCATGACAAACCCCAATTGACTTAATCGAGTGATTAAGTCAATAATTTTTAGAACACGGATCTGCATGGATGAGCCCTCACTTATTATGGCTTAGAACAATTGCTTCGATATCTCATATCGAGCAGTCCTACTTTGCTCTCCATATAATTCTTTAAGATTGAGTAATATGGATTGAGATTCCATATCCTCATATTGCATCTATAACTCATTGCCCATTGAGACCAACATGATATATTTGACAGTCAAACTATCACTTTTTCATATTTTATATATGACTCTTTCCTCCTGTGTAGCATCTTCTCTGATCGGCTCAAGATCCAGAGAGTCAAGGATGTATGAGACCTTCTCCTGAGTTAATACAATCCTCAAATTTCTTAATCAATCCACATAATTGGGGCCGATCAATTTGTTGACATCTAAAATGCCCCACAATGATAGTGAAGAAGCCATTAAAATTAATCTACATTAAATACAGAATAATGTATAAGCAAATCACTCAAGATGACAAACATAACTAGATGAGGACTACATTAATCTAATTATGTCTCCCACTATTTTATTATGAACACCATAGCTCTCACCTATGGTAAGCGAGAAATCCTACCTTGGTATCTTTAGTGGGGTTGAGATCTCAATTCCTTCCAAATGCCTTGTGTTACACAACAAACATTCATTAGTTCAAGGGTAGAAATTTTTTTTTTTCAATTGCAACCAATGCAATTCTCAACATACCTCCTACCTCTAAGATACTTATAGCCTTGTGTTACATAACAAACTATAATGTCCTAGTTTAGTCAGACTCTTCATTTTCATATAGCCATATTTGAATAATATTGTCCTTGTGTTATACAACAAAGCAACATCATCAAATATGCCATAAAGCATTATATGCACCAAGATAATCTCACATCAATCCCTATATATAGTAATCCTTATGTTATATAATATGATTTTGACTTAGCATGAAGGAAGGCATTAGTAGTGTCATAATCATTAAGTATTTTCACTTCAAGATTTAAATGAATTGAATTGGCCAGATAACTGGGAGAGAGGTGGGGGGCCCCCCATTCTTACCTTAGACACCAAAAGATTTGGCCAAGTAAGAAACGAACCCAATTAAAAACCACCAGCTCTTTACCTTCTAAGAACCACTTTCCTAAACACCAATTGATCACTCATTTTTTGAATGGATTTGCTTTTGATTTTCAACACTACGACTAAATATAATTTTTAAGAGAATTTTAATGGTCTCAAATACACATCCTACCTTACTTTATCAAACTATATCATATGCTATAACATAACATAACATGATAATCATAACAATAGCATACTGTGCCAAAACTGTATAGTTATATCATCATTCTAGGACAACCTTTCAACATAGCAGACGTCCACTACTATGCTAGGACAACCTTATGATGGAATAATGACCAACTAAATTTAAACATGTCTATAATATTGATTAAGATTTAGGTGAAACACCTAATCAATCAATAATACATATTGTATAATAACAACCATGCTACTAATATTAACATGACTTGCATATGATATGTCATAACATCTAATTAACCATTAATTGAATCAATCAAGATTACTCTGATACCACTATTGGGTTCAGATAGCACAACAGAATAGTAAACTTCAAAAATTTATGATCATGAAATCAATAACACTCGAAATCCTAGACCCAAGATCCTTTGACTAATTACAAAATTAATGAACAACTGATAAAGTAATGAAGAAGTAGTTTAGATAAATACCTCTTGCGCTAAATTCTCAAATCTCTATAGATACACAAGCGTATGCCCTTCACAAGTGATCCACATGAAAATTGCTTCAGGAACAAGTCTCCTTGCACCAAAATCTTGTTAATGAGTTCCAACCAATAGAACTCGATTTGACCCAATCTGATTAAAGCCGCACCTTGATTTGGACTTGGCTTCTCCTTGACTTGGACTTGGACTCCTAAATGCTCTCTTTCTTTCTCTATTTTCCTCTTAATTCTCTTCCTAAACTCTTATCTTAAAGTGGGGCAGACTTGTCTTAATTTCAAGATAATGTCTTAACAAGACAAGGAAGAGAACTATCAAAAAGAGTTGGGAATGCCTTGAACCACTCTGCCACCACCTATTTATAGCAATAGAAGGGGTGTAGAAAGGGTTCAGATATGCTCTTTCATAGAGTTATTTAATCAGTGTATCAAAAATTAAGAGTCTTATTTGAGAAGGACTCTTAATTATAAGATATGGTGATTCAGCCTTCTCTCACGTCCCCTGCACGTATCATCAACTAGGAGATGCCACACGTGCCTTAAACCTATTGGGTTTCGGCCACACAACAGAAAGTGATTTTTAAAAATTTTAAAATCATACAAATCAGTAGTTCTATCACATAAAACTATCGAGTCAGAATTCAAACCCTAGAATCACCTTACCGATATCGATCAAAGCAAAAACAAGCATGCATAGGGATAGAATTTTATACTTTCATCAAAATAAAAAATTGACATGTTGGTGTTCTCCATAAGACTCTAAGGTAGAAGTCCTCCAATGGTGATCCACACGAAAGATGACCAAGGTCCTTCCCAACTGGTGCACTGCCGTAGCTTTGTTCCCTGAAGAATGCTGCTGGCTTTGAACATGTGTCATGATCACACCAAAACTCAGTTGCTTTCGATCTTACCACTAGAACAACACCAAGAAGACACTCTTTAGTTATCATATAACTTATGATTTGATTTTTTACTCCAACATATAGAAAAATCAAATCCTAGTGAAGGAAAAACCACCTTTTTCCTGTGTAGGATCTTCCAGATTTCACCAAATCTGGGACAGAATAAATTTTATATTTTTTATCCTATGCTATTTTAGATCTAATGTCTATTAGATCTAATTTTATTATCTGATATTTAAAAACTAAAATTAAATCTAAAAGTATGAAAAATATAGACATACCTTAAGGGTAATCTAATTACCCTGTAGATGATCGCAGCACTGCCTAAGGTTCTGATGTAGCCACGCAAGCATCTGGCCTCTACCAATATCCACTCAGGTAGGATCTAGAACATCTTCTCATCATGATTCTATGCTCCAAAAATCAAATTAATATCTGATTTGAAAGTACTTCAGAACTCCTTCTGAAGTTGGAGCAGCAGCCTGTTGAAGATGTCCTGCAGCCTTTTGTTCCAGGCATCACCACACCTTGTACCTTAGCCAGATGAATGTCCAACTTCTTGGACGTGAAGAGGGGAGAAAGAAGAGCAAGGAGGATATGGAGAAGAGGAGAGGGGGTGGAAGCTAATGGGTTTTTTGCATAAAATAAGTTCTATCTCGAAACCCTAGGTGCAGCAGGGTTTATATAGATCCTGTATGCTGCGCAGTGCCACATCATTCGACCAATCAAAAAATTCTAATAAATTTTGAAAAAATTTTGATTGGTGGAGTGATGTCATCTGATCATATCAGATAATAATTCCCATGCTCTCTCCTATGTTGGCACCAACATTGGATAAGCACAAATAAGGTGGCGCCAAAGAGTCCAAGTTTATCAGGACTCTTTGGTTCTTATCCGTTTGGGGCGCCCACTTAAATCCAATTGAGCTCACGCCGTAATCTGATTATGGCACCCAATCTGAAGTGGTTTGGACATGTGGACACTCTACAAAAATCTTCCAATGAATCCTCTTCAGTTTAAGACCCATATGTCAACTTTTGACAGATGTCCTAAAATGAAATTGGCAGGTGCTAGAAATTAGCAGGTGTTGTCTTAAATTCATCTCATGAATTAAGACAAATCTTTTTTGAGCTGGATAAGCTTCAATTAGACTGAGAAAAACCTTTCCAAGGTTCTCTGGATGAGTCAGATCACATCTGGCTCAGTAGAGATAGAAAAGATTACACGAGGAGAAAGTTAGGCTCAATCTAGTGCTAGCATGATTTCTTTGAACCTAATTGGATCTTATCCAAATCAATTGGGGTAGCCCAATTGATGATATCCAGACTCTAATCCTTATTTGTGTGACCCAGTTAGGTTTAATTCTGTATGGTAATGAGATATGTTGTGATCTCATCATCGACATCATCGAAACTCCTTTCGATGGACCAGAACTCTTCTGATTCAGACAATTAGAATGATCGATCATCAAAATTATTCTAATTGCTCCCAAAATCACCAGTGACACCTAACAGTATATGGTGGCAACCCATCAAAATTGAAGATGAACCTCTTGGTGCAGCTACCTGTGTGATTGAGTTCCTCTATAATGAGTTCCGACTGAATTAGGGTTAAGGTGAACTCGTCAAATCCAACATCAGTCATATGAATCAATCGATCGATTCGAGTCTGATGTGAAACCCAATGGAAAACTTTTTTTCATTATTTCACTCTGCCATGGCCATGGGCTTAAGGACTTGATCTTTCGATCATCATAAGACTACTCCTCTCATCTATCGAGATTGATAGATCCCATCTTGGTGTGATCTGGTTCCTACAATGGATATGCTACAGCCAATATACACCTCAGGGTTCTGAATGGCTAGGAGATCGAGTTATGGTGTAGTCAAACTATAACACACTCAAGGTGAACCGTCGATGCACCTCAGGTTAAAGAACTAGACACACAACTGCAACATCGAGCTAGTCATCGACGAGAAGGTAGACTTCCTTATGACTGCTCGAGGTGGTCACGCTCAGTACTCTCATTCTCAATGAATACCTGTACTCTCGCTCCGGTGTCTCCACACCATAGACTCAAGACTCATCTACCCTAAGGAAGTGATCGTACACCAACCTTCCGGATCGATCACCATTCTCGTGATGATCCTATGGTCAGGAGCAGTTTATGAGTTAGTTATGTAAATTTATGCCTTAAATTTTTAACTTTTGAAAATATGAATTTACATTCCCACTAACTCAAAGGATGTATCACAGACACAATGTGCACAATGTGATAGAAAAATAATCTTTTTTATTTATTTATAGTCAAAATTATAAATTTGTCCTTAGTTCTGTACAGGAATGTGTCAGCCGATCTGGCATCTAGGGCACACATCTAACAAACTCCCATTTGACCTAATGCCAATTGGCTACATATCTAAGTCCCATCTTCTCAAGATGGGCTTCGATCTTCTATTGGCCCAATGGCTTAGTCAGCGGGTCTGCTACATTGTCTGTGGTGTCGACTCTTTTGACCTCGACATAACCTTTTTCGAGGTAATCATGGATCAAATGAAATCGCCGCTCGATGTGCTTGGACTTCTGGTGAGACCTTGGCTCTTTAGCTAGGGCTATGGCGTCATTATTGTCGTAGTAAAGAGGGATGGCATCCGATGACATTACTCCAAGCTCTGCCGCAAATTTCTTGTACCAGAATGCCTCCTTTGCAGCTTTCGATGCAACAATATACTCTGCCTCCATGGTGGAATCTGTAATTACTGTTTGCTTGGAACTCTTCCAGCTAACTGCACCACCATTACAAATGAACAAACTCTCAGATGTCGACTTTTGATCATCTATATTAGACATAAAGTCTGAGTCTGTAAATTCTTGAATCTGGAGTTCTCCATTCCCAAGGACTAGAAACATATCCTTAGTCCTTCTCAAGTATTTAAGTATACATTTCACAGAAGTCCAGTGCTCTTCACCTGGATTTGACTGATATCTGCTTGTGACACTCACAGCATGGGTTATATCAGGTCGTGTACATAGCATGGCATACATGAGGCTCCCTATTGCCGAAGCATAAGGGATCTTGCTCATGCATTCAATCTCCTCAGGTGTGCTAGGGCACATCTTCTTGGAGAGATGAATGCCATGTCTAAAAGGCAATAAATCTCTTTTGGAGTTATCCATGCTAAACTTTTTTAGCACCTCCTCTGTGTACATCTTCTGTGAAAGTCCCAGCATCCTATTTGGTCTATCTCTATAGACCTTAATATCCAGTATAAAGGATGCCTCTCCTAGATCTTTCATAGAGAACTCCTTAGACAACCATACTTTGACTGAGGTCAACATGGGAATGTCATTCCCAATTAGAAAGATGTCATCCACATACAATATGAGGAAGACAACTGCGCTCCCACTGACCTTTTTGAACACACATGGTTCCTCCTCGTTCTTGATGAAATCAAATATTTTGATCACATCATTGAAATGAGTATTCCAACTACGAGATGCTTGCTTAAGTCCATAAATGGACCTTTGCAGTTTGCAGACCTTGTGATCATCATCACTGGATGTGAAACCAAGCAGCTGTTCCATATAGATATCTTCCTCAAGATATCCATTTAAGAATGTCATTTTCATATCCATCTATCATATTTCATAATCGAAATAGGCTGCAACAGCAAGCAATGTGTGGATGGATTTTAGCATAGCTACGGACGAGAAGGTATCCTGATAGTCAATGCCTTCGTGCTGACTATAACCTTTCGCTACAAGCCTAGCCTTGAATGTCTCCACATTCCCATCTGCACCTATCTTTTTCTTGAAGATCCATTTACACCCAATAGGTACAATACCTTCAGATAGATCTACCAAGGTCCAGACTTGGTTTGAGTGCATCGAGTCAATTTCTGATCTCATTGCCTCTAACCATTTCTCGAAGTCGATATCTGATATTGCCTCGTCATAGGTCTTGGGATCATCACCATGAACCTCATTTTTTGTGAGGAACATTTCCTCTACATCCTCTTGTATGGTACCTAAGTACCTTTCAGGAGGATAAAAAATCCTAGTCGATCTACGAGGTGAAAGAGGTTGTGTTAGGACTCATTCTGATTGATTAGGTTCTTCAAGTTCTTTAGCTCGTTGCTCTTGGGAGACATTCTCCTTGAGCTTAATTATTCTTCCGATGCCACCATCTTGAATAAACTATTTTTCAAGAAAAATAGCATTTTGACTCACAATCACATTATGATCTTTCGAAATATAAAAATAATATCCTAATGATTCTTTAGGATATCCTATGAATCGAGCTCTAAAAGACCTGAACTCTAACTTGTCCGTCTGCTGTCTCTTGACATGAGCTGGACAACCCCAAATTCTGAGATGACTCAGACTTGGCTTCTTACTATGCCATATCACATATGGTGTGGTAGGAACGGTTTTAGAGGGAACCCTATTCAATACATAAATTGTTGTCATGAGACAATATCTCCAAAGAAATTTTGGAAGGTCTGTGAAGCTCATCATGGAACGGACCATATCTAATAGGATCCAGTTTCTCCGTTTTGAAACCCCGTTGGGTTGAGGCATTCCAGATGGAGTCCATTGAGAGACTATACCATTGTCCTTAAGATAGTTTAGGAATTCCTGACTAAGGTATTCACCTCCTCGATCTGATCGAAGAATCTTAATGGGCTTTTCTGTTTATTTTTCTACCTCATATCTGAATTCTTTGAACCATTCAAAGGCTTCAGACTTGTATTTTATTAGAAACACATACCCACATCTAGACATATCATCGATAAAGGTAATGAAGTAGACAAAGTTGCCTCTAGCCGGCACATCAAATGGGCCGCACACATCCGTATGTACTAGGGCAAGTAGGTCTGTGGCCCTTTCCCCATGTCCCACAAAAGGGAGCTTGGTCATTTTGCCTTGAAAGCATGATTCACAAACTGGATACGACTCGGAAGTCAACGGACTCAGTAGTCCAAATTTTTTCAATTTGTTAACCCTGTCTTCCGCTATATGACCTAGCCTTAGGTGCCACAGATACTTATCATTTAGACTATCTCTAGGCCTTTTAATTCCTATGGCATTCACATTTTGCTCAATATTAAAAACAGATACATCAACATGTAACTGATAGAGACCATTAATAACAAAACTATTTGCAACTTTATTATTTTCATAAAATATGTTACAATGGTCCTTATGAAAGCTAATCACATAGCCTTCTTATGCTAAACATGAAACAGAAATCAAATTCCTGCTTACTGCAGGCACATAATAACAGTCTCTTAAAACTAAATCTAATCCTAACGGTAATCGCAGATGGTAGGTTTCTACGGCCACTGCAACAACTCTTGCTTCATTCCCGACACATAGGATCATCTCTCCATCCCTCAGCCTCTTGCTCTCCTCAAGACCTTGCATAGAAGTGCACAAATGAGCACTAGAACCAGAGTCAAGCACCCAACTGGATGCAAAAGAAATCGTAAGATTAGATTCAATAATGAGCATACCTCCAGAAGGACCAACCTTCTTGTTCTTCAAGGTGGCCAAGTACTGAGGACAGTTTCGCTTCCAATGGCCTTCTGACTGACAGTAAAAATACTTTCCCTTTTTAGAAGCCTTCTTCTTCTGTCCTGTCTTCTTGTTCTTGCCATCCCCCTTCTGCTTCTTCACGGACTTCTTTTTTTTTTCAAAAGACTTTCTCTTGGAAGAAGTCCGCTCCACAGTAAGAACTGAGCCTTTTGAACCTTTCATTGAAAGCTTAGTCGTAACCAGCATATTCATTAACTCGGCCAAGGTACATTACATCTTATGCATATGGAAGTTCATGATGAACTGACCATATGCATCGGACAAGGACTGAAGGATCACATCAATCTGAAAATCCTTATCTAAGATGATATCGAGCTTCTCAAGCTCCTCAAAATCCTTGATCATTGTCAAACAATGATCTTGGACTGACTGCCCATCATGCATCTTGGCCTTAAAAAGTCTTTGATAGACTTGATACTTGGCCGTGCGACTCTGTTCACCAAACAACTCTTGTAGGTGAGCCAACATTTGGCAGGTAGTCAAAATATTTTCATGTTGGCACTGCAAATCATCAGACATTGCACTCAACATGTAGTACCTGGCTTTGTTATCATCATCCGTCCATTTTTCCAGAGATGCTCTTTGTTCAGCAGTCGGACGTGTTGGCATGGCAGGTGGGTCCTGGTCCAAAATATGAGTCAATTTTTTGAAACCCAAAATAATTCTGTAGTTCCTCGACCAGTCCTTAAAATTTGATCCAGTCAGTCTATGAGTGTCTAAAATTTTGGTCAGGGGTTTTGAGGCAGACATGTTTCCTGTAGAGAGTCAAAAATTTCTAGTTAGATTTTGTAATTAGACTCTACCAATTTGTTTAGGGTTTTCATTTTTAAAAAAATTAGGCTCCCACTATTTTTTCAGATCCCTGCACTCCCTTGGTAGAGATGTGAAAATCTTCGTGATTAGTGATTTCTAGTAGGTGGTGCAGTCTCACCGACTGGCTCATCACCTCACCTAACAGTTATTGGTGATAGGTCAACCGATGAGTGGACAACTCTTGTCCAACGATTCTTTAATCATGGTGCACCCAAAATTTAGTCTCTAATTCATGAAGCTCACCATATCTGAGATATTGCTCCAATCCTTAGTTAAGCCAAACCCACCATTTGTAGGAACTAGATTCCTGATTGGGTCCCTCATCGTATCCGGAATATTGAGCCCAACCCATCCTCTAATCTGTAGCATCCAATGCCTAATGGACATGGTTGCGTCTTTCCGGTGCAACTGAGCCACTGTAACTAGTCAAAAATAATCAACTCCGAAAAGGGCCCGTGCATCCACAATGGTGGAAGACCTAGACTTAATATTTTCATAGGGAGATTTGATTTAGGTCTCTTTAAACTTGACTTGACATAGTCATAACAATTATGACTAACCTAGTGGCATTGGTCAGCTCGAATTGTTAGCCACCTTAAATCAGAACTGGGTCGACACATATGGCTAGGTAAGTGAGACCGGTGGGAGGGATATGCCATTAACTCGACAAGAATGCATTTGAGTCGAGTAGCTCCCAATTAAAAATCAGTCGGTCGCATCTGCCCAACTTACTTTAGACACCAAATTATCAAACCAGAACTAATTGAGTTAGTCTACAATCCAGGCTCTAACCACTGAGTCAAATTAGGTCTTAACTTGATCGAGTCACATCTAAATGTGATTCGACCTTGACCCAGACTTAATCCTATTAGGCTGGTCAATTATTAACTTTCATGATCCCACCTAACTGACTCTTGATTCGGTTTGATCAACTGCTAGACCTAATTGAGCTACCCAAGCCTGAATCTAATCTTATGAAAATGTCTTAGATCCAAAATTCTCAATTTTAGACCTAACTTAATTTCATAAGCTCAATACATTAATTAAGTTTGGGTTCATAAACAAAGTATGTAAAATAAATTCTAGGGTTTCAGAATCTAGAGTTTTGCAGAAAAGTAAGTTTTGATTTCTGATTAAGGATGAATGCGCGGCACCCCTACAGTCATATGAACATTCCATTGAATGAGAAGAGAGGGTCTTAAAATCTTACTTTGTTCTTATGACCAGACGGCCATGAGGAATACCATAATCAAAAATATAAATTTAACTACAAAACTAGTTAGATCTAAATTAACATACACATATACAATTTAAGATCTAACTAATACATGCTTTGCATACATCTCATGTATCAAAAATTAATCTAATTAACATACTTTCAGATCTGATATATCACATATAATATTTGAAAAATAAAATTTAAATTAAACTATTCAAAATAAAAACTATTCTAGATAAGTTACTAGAACAATTCTACAACTAGTCTAGGCATGCAATAGATCAATTTTATGAAATAATTAAAATTTTATTTTATATTTTTTGATCTAATTATAACAATTATAACATAAAAAAAAATAGAGAATAAATTATATTTAATTCATATTTTAATCTCATTAAAATATAAAACTTAATACTATTCATGGATTCAATTAATCCTAATCTAGTTATGCATCTCATGCATGTTAGATCTTCTTAGATTTAATTTTAAATATTTTGATTTCAGATCCTATCATATCTGATGTGACATCTAAAACCATTTAATATTAGATAAATTAAAATTAAAATCAGATCTAAAATAGAGCCAACAACCTGGCTCTGATACCACTTGAAGGAAAAACCGCCTTTTTCCTATGTAGGATCTTCCAGATTTCACCAAATCTGGGGCGGAATAAATTTTATATTTTTTATCTTATGTTATTTTAGATCTAATATCTATTAAATTTAATTTTATTATCTAATATTTAAAAACTAAAATTAAATCTAAAAGTATGAAAAATATAGACATACCTTAAGGGTAATCTAATTACCCTGTAGATGATCACAGCACTGCCTGAGGTTCTGATGTAGCCACGCAAGCGTCTGGCCTCTACCAATATCCACTCAGGTTGAATCTAGAACATCTTCTCCTCATGATTCTATGCTCCAAAAATTAGATCAATATCTGATTTTGAAATACTTCAGAACTCCTTCTGAATTTGGAGCAGCAGCCTGTCGAAGATGTCCTGCAGCCTTCTGTTCCAGGCGTCACCACGCCTTGTACCTTTGCCAGATGAACGTCCAACTTCTTGGACATGAAGAAAGGAGAAAGGAGAGCAGGGAAGACATGGAGAAGAGGGGATGGGGTGGCAGCTAATAAGTGTTTTGCATAAAACAAGTTCTATCTTGAAACCCTAGGTGCAGCAGGGTTTATATAGATCCTGTATGCTGCGCAGTGCCACATCATTCGACCAATCAAAAAATTCTAATAAATTTTGAAAAAATTTTGATTAATGGAGTGATGTTATCTGATCATATCAGATAAGAATCTCCATGCTCTCTCCTATATTGGAACCAACATTGGATAAGCACAAATAAGGTGGCGCCAAAGAGTCCAAGTTTATCAGGACTCTTTGGTTCTTATCCATTTGGGACGCCTACTTAAATCCAATTGAGCTCACACCATAATCTGATTATGGAACCCAATTTGAAGTGGTTTGGATATGTGGACACTCCACAAAAATCCTCCAATGAATCCTCTTTAGTTTAAGACCCATATGTCAACTTTTGACAGATGTCCTAAAATGAAATTGGCAGGTGCTAGAAATTAGCAGGTGTTGTCTTAAATTCATCTCATGAATTAAGACAAATCTTTTCTGAGCTGGACAAGCTTCAATTAGATTGAGAAAAATTTTTCAAAGGTTCTCTGAATAAGTCAGATCATATTTGGCTCAGTAAAGACAGAAAAGATTACCCGAGGAGAAAGTTAGGCTCAATCGAGTGCTAGCACAATTTCCTTGAACCTAATTGGCTCTTATCCAAATCAGTTGGGGTAGCCCAATTGATTACATCCAGACCCTAACCCTTATTTATGTGATCCAGTTAGATTCAATTCTGTATGGTAATGAGACATGTCGTGATCTCATCATCGACATCATCGAAACTCCTTTCGATGGACCAGAACTCTTTTGATTCAGACAATTAGAATGATCGATCATCAAAATCATTCTAATTGCTCCCAAAATCCACCAGTGACACGTAGCAGTATATGGTGGCAACCCATCAGAACTGAAGATGAATCTCTTGGTGCAGCTACCTATGTGATTGAGTTCCTCTATCATGAGTCCCGACTGAATTAGGGTTAAGGTGAACTCGTCAAAGCCAACATCAGTCATATGAATCAATCGATCGATCCGAGTCCGATGTGAAACCCAATGAAAAACTCTTTTCCATTATTTTACTCTGCCATGGCCATGGGCTTAAGGACTCAATCTTTCGATCATCATAGGACTACTCCTCTCATCTACCGAGGTTGATAGATCCCATCTTGGTGCGATCTGGTTCCTACAATGGATATGCTACAGCCAACATATACCTCAGGATTTCGAATGGCTAGGAGACCAAGTTATGGTGTAGTCAAACTATAACACACTCAAGGTGAACCATCGATGCACCTCAGGTCAAAGAACTAGACACACAACTGCAGCATCGAGCTAGTCATCGATGAGAAGGTAGACTTCCTTATGACTGCTCGAGGTGGTCACGCTCAGTACTCTCATTCTCAACGAATACCTGTACTCTCGCTCTGGTGTCTCCACACTGTAGACTCAAGACTCATCTATCCTAAGGAAGCGATCGTACACCAACCTTCTGGATCGATCACCATCCTCGTGATGATCCTATGGTCAGGAGCAGTTTATGAGTTAGTTATGTAAATTCATGCTTTAAATTTTCAACTCTTGAAAATATGAATTTACATTTTCACTAACTCAAAAGATGTATCACAGATAGAATATACACAATGTGATAGAAGAATAACCCTTTTTATTCATTTATAGTCAAAATTATAAATTTCTCCTTAATTCTGTATAGGAATGTGTCAGCCGATCTGGCATCTAGGGCACACATCTAACAAACTCTCATTTGACCTAATGCCAATTGGCTACATATCTAAGTCCCATCTTCTCAAGGTGGGCTTCGATCTTCTGTTGGCCCAATGGCTTAGTCAGCAGGTCTGCCACATTGTCTGTGGAGTCGACTCTCTTGACCTCGACATAACCTTTTTCAAGGTAATCATGGATCAAATGGAATCACTGCTTGATGTGCTTGAACTTCTGATGAGACCTTGACTCCTTAGCTAGGGCTATGGCACCATTATTGTTGCAGTAAAGAGGGATGGCATCCGATGACATTACTTCAAGCTCTGCGGCAAACTTCTTGTACCAGATTGCCTTCTTTCAACTTTTGCCAGTCAAATTTTTCTTTTTTTTTTCTCAAAATTTTTTCAAATTTTTTCTTATATTTACCATGTCCCTTTTCTCTGATTTTAGCAAAAAATCTCAATAGAAAACTATTGGGTATAAAATACCCCCAGCCGAAGTTCGTAAAGGGCCGACCCTCCCAGGGCTCTTCTGGCTTCCGACCTTATGCAGCATCTTTCTAAACTCCCCTAGCTATCCGAGCTTCTATAATACCATCCGGACTTCTCCAATAATGAGCTCCCCCATTCATATACCGGACTGCTCCAAATGCTCTCCGAGCTTCATTATCAGCCGACTTTCTACAGTGATCGGCTACCCTCTGAATCTCTTCCAGACTTCTTCCTGCCACGAATGACTTTACTCTGAATTTCTTTTGGACTTCGTCAATGCCCGAGCTTCTCCAACAGTGGGACTTTTACAGTAACCAGACTCCATCCAAGTTTCTACGATGGTCGACCGCCTTCCGATTTTCATCCGAGCTCCTACAAGAGCTGGATCCCATCCGAACTTCTACAGCGGATGGATTCCAGATGAATTTCTACAACGGATGGGCTCCACCAGTCGGATCTCTACTCCAGACTTCTATTACAAGCGGACTTCATCCGAGCTTCTACAATAAGAAGTCTCCATCCGAGCTTCCACGATAACTGGTCTTCGTCCGAGCTTCTACAATAATCGGACTTCATCCAGACTCCAACAAGAGCCAGACTCCATCCGAACTTCTACAACAGAATTGAATCTCGGACTCCTCCAATGTTCAACCTTCCATAGTGTCCTCAAGACTCCTCCAGCGGATGAACCTCCACAATGCCATCCGAACTCCACTGTCAGTCAACCCTCTGTCAGATTTCTCATGAAATCGGACCTCTCCGACGGATGTTCCTCAGACGAGCTTCTACATCAGGCAAATTTCAGACAGACTTCTCTAGCAATCGGACTCCTGCTGGACTTCTCCAACAGAAAGTCTCCATCCGAGCTTCTACAGCAGATGACTTTCGCCTGCAGCATCAGCGCCCAAGGCACCCGACAATAGTGGACTCGTCAGCAACCTCAGAAACATCCGAGCCTCTCTTAGATTATTGAGGCAGAGAGCCAGTCCACTCCCTCAGACGTCCCAATCGAGCTTCAGCCATCCAGCTAGAACTCTCTGACAAGTCACGACAACGGACACCACTCCACTCTCTGTAACAGATTCCATGTGGCCCCACCACTCTTCAGCAAGTCGCGACAACGGACACCACTCCACTATCTGTAATAGATTCCATGTGGCCCCACCACTCTCCGATAAGTTGCGACAATGGACACCACTCCACTCTCCATAACAAACTCCACGTGGCCCTGAACGGCCCCCTGACGCCACTACTCTTTGTAACAAACTCCGCGTGGCCCCAAATGGCCCACTACCAGGCAGTTACAGACGTCACTGTCAATCAGTTACACTCTTCACTATACAAAGGACCCTCAGATACGTTCTTCTTTAAGCTCTAAACTCTATCTCAAAACTCTGCTAAAATCCCATTCGAGTGCTCCATTTCTGTTGAGGCAGAGTACTGACTTGAGCATCGAAGGGTCTTGCCGGAGCACCCCCAACTCTGGTTTAGACTTCCCTTGCAGGTTCCGACGGCGGACGCGATCCCCTCGACTCCAGCTTCTCCGACATCGGTAAAATTTTGCACCAACAGAATTGGCACTAGAGGAAAGGTGTTGTGTCTTCGCAGGATCCTTGTTCTTAAAGGAGTACTCAACGGGACTGTCTTCGATCATCTTCTTCGATATTTTTTTCTTCTTCTCCTACCAGATCCTCACCTGATGCCTCCCCGAAAGGCATCCACCAGGCGATCTACGGCCTCTGTGGTCAGATCTCAGCGAGATCCACAAGCTCTGGCCTCATCTCCAATTTTCTAGGTTCCTCCTCTTCCGGCAATGACAGTCGGCATGGAGCAGTTTGACCTGCTAGTTCAGTAAGTCAGAGACCTCATCGAAGCAGTGCAGGCCATGCAACAGTAGCAGCAACAGCCGCAGGCATCTGTGCGGCTGGAAAGAACATCGTCGGAGTTTCAGAATTCGACGATCGGGCGGGCCACTTGGGCCAGTCACCCTGTCTTCCCCGAAAAAGGGAAGCAGAGGGTAGAGAGCCCTCTATCTGATCATGATTCCACATCTGGAGGGTCCCTACCTCCGTTCTGCCAGAAGATCCTCGAGACTCGCAGTCGAGAGGATCTCCTGGATCAAAGGTTCCACCTTGAGAAGTGCAACCCTAACAAGTTCTGCTTCTATCATCGTGACCACGGCCATGACACGGAGGAGTGTATTCAGCTCCGAGATGAGATCGAGGAGCTCATCAGACGAGATCGGCTCGACAGATTCATCCGATGCTGGTCTGAAGGTAGGGAGGATCGGCTAAGGGCCCTACCACAGTCAGAGCCGTCAAAGAGGAAAGAATAGCCTAAAGATCGGCCTCCAATTGGGATCATCAACACCATCTCTGGAGGACCCCAATGGAGAGCAGCCAGTGGATTGGCCGGACCGCCCAAGCGATAGAGGACTGAAGAATCTATAATCTTTACTGAAGAAGATGCCAAGGAGATTCAATTCCCCCATAAATGATGCGGTTGTAGTTTCTTTAAATATTACTGACTATGATGTACGTCACATTCTTGTTGATAGTGGAAGCTCGGTCAATATTTTGCTTTACGATGTATTCTCAAAAATATCCATTTCAGATGGTCGATTAGGGCCGATAAGCTCCCCATTGGTGGGGTTCACTGGCGATGCTGTGTCGGTGGAAGGAGTAATAACTTTAACCATAGTTGCAGGTCGGTACCTGAAGCAATCAAGAGTGCAAGTGGATTTTCTGGTAGTAAGGGCACCATCTGCCTACAACGCAATACTCGACCAACCTGGCCTTAACACCCTCTGAGCTGTGGTATCGATCTACCATTTGAAGTTGAAATTTCCTACTAGCCAAGGGGTTGGAGAGATCAGAGGAGATCAAGTCCTGGCAAGACACTGCTTCAATATAGCCCTACAAAGAAATGGTCAGTCCGACCCCTGTCCGATTGATGGATTGGACACCCGCGACAACCTTGCTGAAGAATGGGGTGAACCAATTGAAGATCTTGTCTCAATTCCTTTGAACGATGGGAATGAGGAGCATGTGGTGAAGATCGGCTCTAACCTAGGAGAAGAGGTACGGACATAGCTCATCAATTTCCTACAAAAGAATGTGGATGTTTTCGCTTGGGTTCCGATGGACATGCCAGGGATTGATGCGGAGGTCATGGAGCACCGCCTGGCTATTGATCCCAAACATCGACCAACGAAGGAAAAAATCTGAAGTCATGCACCGGAAAGGTAAATGACAATAGCTGAGGAAGTTGATAAACTCCTGAAAGCCGGGTTCATCAGAGAAGTCAACTACCCGAACTGGGTCTCCAATATGGTTCTCGTCGAGAAGGCGAACGGCAAGTGGAGGATGTGTATAGACTTCAAAAAGCTAAACCAAGCCAACCTGAAGGACAGTTACCCTCTATCTAGAATTGACCAATTAGTGGATGCAACCTCGGACCACGAGCTTCTCACTTTCATGGATGCATTTTTCGGCTACAATCAAATCAGGATGGCACTGAAGGATGAAGAAAAAACTATTTTTATTACTAATCATGGTCTTTATTGTTACAGGATCATGCCTTTTGGCCTAAAAAATATAGGGGCGACCTATCAACGGCTGGTGAATAAGATCTTCAAAGAGTAGATCGGCCGCAACATGGAGGTCTACGTGGACGATATACTTGTAAAAAGCAAATCTACAAAGAACCATGTCACCGACCTTAAGGAGACCTTCAGTGCCCTTCGAAAATATAAGATGAAGCTGAACCCGACCAAGTGCACTTTTGGAGTAACCTCAGAAAAATTCTTGGACTTCATGGTATCGGGGTGTGGGATCGAAGCAAATCTGAACAAGATTCGTTCCATCCAGGAAATGACCGCCCCAAAGTCAATAAAGGAAGTTCAGCACCTTACTGGGAGAGTAGCAGCTCTGAATTGCTTCGTCTCAAGGTCGGCCGAACGATGCCTGCCTTTCTTTCAGACTCTCAAGTAGTCGAAGAACTTCTGTTGGACCACTGAATGTTAGCAAGCATTTGAAGAATTAAAGAGCTACCTCGGCTCACCTCCGCTATTGGTAAAGCCCGAACCCAGAGAGGAGTTGTTCCTGTACCTGACGGTCTCTCTTGTGGCTCTCGCAGCAGTTCTGGTTAAGGAAGAAGCAAAAATTCAACGGCCAATCTACTACATTAGCCGAGTACTGAGAGAAGCTGAAACTAGGTATACTAAGATAGAAAAACTAACTTACACCTTGTTGATTGTAGCTCGAAGACTCCGACCTTACTTTCAAGGGCACACCATAACACTACTCACCGACCAATCGATTAAGGTGGTTCTGCATCGAGCGGATGCTTTCGGAAGGATAGTGAAATGGACAGTCGAGCTCACAAAATTTGACATCAACTATCAACCTCGATTGGCGATTAAAGCCCAGATATTAGCAGACTTCATAGTGGAGTGCACTATTCTGGAAGAGGTCAAACTTGAACGAGGTGAAGCTGACAACTCAGGGCTCCAATCGAACTCCCCTGAAGAAAAACAGATCTCCTTGATAGTTTTTGGGCCCTCTACGTGGATGGTTCCTCCAATATGTCAGGCACAGGTGTGGGCCTGATCTTGATCAATCCAGAAAGAATTGTTGTAGAGTACACGCTATGCTTCAAATTTTTTGCGATAAATAACGGAGCAGAATATGAAGCTCTGCTTGTAGGACTGAGGATCGCCAAAGAGCTAGAAGTAAATCGACTCAAAGTCTACAGTGACCCCCAATTGGTGGTGGGATAAGTCAGCGAAAACTTTGAAGCTCGGAAGGACAGTATGGCCAAGTATCTCGGAAAGATAAAAGAGATCATCCCTGCCTTCGGTAGATTTGACATCAAGTAGATTCTAAGAGCAAAAAATATCAGGACCGACCTTCTCTCCAAGTTGGCTACACTGGCTCTGACTGAACTGCCCAAGGAAGTCTTCTTCAAAGTTTGAAGTACCCAAGTACAGAAGAACCACAGCTTGTGATGGAGATCAGCCATGAACCCAGCTGGATTGACCCATTGGTTGCATACCTCAAGGATGGAGTTCTTCCTCCTGATGCAAAAGAAGCTCAGAAGCTTAGGAATCAGGCCTCCCGATATATTCTTTATGAAGGCAAGCTGTACAAGAGGTCGTACTCTTTGCCCCTCCTGAAATGTCTCCGGCCTTCTGAAGCCGACTTCGCCTCATGGGAGGTACATGAGGGAGTCTGCGGAAGTCACCTGGGGGTCAGATCTTTATCCCACAAACTGCTCCGATAAGGCTATTACTGGCCTACCATGTACCACGACTCCATCGAATATGTCAGAAGGTGTGATCGGTATAAGAGATATGCAAATATCCAAAGGCAACCCGCCTCCGAACTTACACCCTTGAGTGCCCTATGGCCGTTTGCACAATGGGGGATGGATATCCTCAGACCTTTTCCCAGACATCCGGACAATGGAAGTTCCTCCTGGTAGCAATTGACTACTTCACCAAGTGGGTCGAAGCTGAACCTTTGGTGAAAATTATAGAAGCTAAGGTGCAAGACTTCGTTTGGAAGTCAATTGTCTGTAGGTTCAGCTTATCCACAACTCTCATTACTGATAATGGGCGACAATTTGCTAGAGCAAAGTTTGCTGAATTTTGTGAGGACTTAAACATCTCCCATAACTTCATGTAAATAGCCCATCCGCAAGCAAACGATGAAGCTGAGGTTACTAATAGGACTCTATTGCAAGGAATCAAGGCGAGACTTGAAAAAGCAAAGGAAACTTGGGCAGATGAGCTTTATCATGTATTGTGGGCATACTGAACTACCCAAAGACTGCCCAAAGGAGAGACCCCCTTTGCCTTAGCCTTTGAAACAGAAGCTGTGATCCCGTTCGAACTCAAGCTTCCATCGGTGCGAGTTGTGGCATTCGACGAGCAGCGCAACTCACAGGATCTCAAGGCCAACCTCGACTTATTAGAAGAAAAGTGGGAGATAGCTCAAGTTCGGATGGCCACCTACAAGCAGAAAGTGGCCTGCTACTACAACTCCCGGGTCAAGAGCAAGGCCTTCAGAGCGGGGGACTTAGTACTTCGGTGAGTCACTATTTCACAACCTCAGAATCAAGAAAAATTTGTCCCTAACTGGGAAGGCCCGTATGAAGTCAAGGAGGTGGTTCGGCTCGAAACATACTATCCAAAAGAGCTCGGAGGAGCAGACCTTCTGCGACCATGGAATTCAAAAAATCTACGAATGTATTACCGATAACTTTACCTTAAATAAAAGTTTCTTTCATATTCTCATATCTTTTCTTTTGGTATGAGCTTATACCGATAGGGAGTAGCTGAAGAAAAAAATTGCTTTTTTCTGTGTAGGATCTTCCAGATTTCATCAAATCTGGGGTGGAATAAATTTTAAATTAAATATTACACTATTTTAGATCTAATATCTATTAGATTTAATTTTATTATCTGATATTTTAATTTCAAAATTAAATCTAAAAGTATGAGAAACATAGACATACCTCAAGGGTAATCTAATTCCCTGTAGATGATCGCAGCACTGCCTGAGGTTCTGATGCAGCCACACAAGCGCCTGGCCTCTACCAGTATCCACTCAGGTAGGATATGAAACATCTTATCCTTGTATTCTATGCTCCAAAAATCAGATCTAAATCTGATTAGGAAGATCTTCAAAAGTCTTCCTGAAGTTGGAGCAGCAGCCTGTCGAAGAAGTCTTGCAGCCTTCTGTTGCAGGCATCACCACACCTTGCACCTATGCCAGATGAACGTCCAACTTCTTGGATGTGAAGAGGGGAGAAAGGAGAGTAGGAAGGATGTGGAGAAGAGGGGAGGGGGCAGCATCCAATAGGTTTTTTACACAAAACAAGTTCTGCCCCGAAACCCTAGGTGCAGCAGGATTTATATAGACCCTGTATGCTGCGCAGTGCCACATCATTCGATCAATCAAAAAATTTCAATAAATTCTGAAAAAATTCTGATTGGTGGAGTGATGTTATCTGATCACATCAAATAAGAATCTCCATGCTCTCTCTTATGTTGGCACCAACAATGGATAGGCTCAAACAAGGTGGTGCCAATGAGTCCATGTTTATCAGGACTCTTTGGTTCTTATCCATTTGGGGTGCCCACTTAAATCCAATTGGGCTCATGCCATAATCTGATTATGGCACCCAATTTGATTAGGTTTAGGCATGTGGACACTCTATAAAAATCCTCCAATAAGTTCTCTTCAATTTAAGACCCATATGTCAACTTTTGACAGATGTCCTAAAATGAAATTGGCAGGTGCTAGAAATTAGCAGGTGTTGTCTTAAATTCATCTCATGAATTAAGACAAGCCTTTTCTGAGCTGGACAAGCTTCATTTAAACTGAGAGAAACCTTTCCAAGGTTCTCTACATGAGCCAAATCATATTTGGCTCATTAGAGATAGAAAAGATTACACGAGGAGAAAGTTAGGCTCAATCGAGTGCTAGCACGATTTTCTTGAACCTAATTGGATCTTATCCAAATCAATTGGACTAACCCAATTGATGACATCCAGACCCTAACCTTTATTTATGTGATCCAGTTAGGTTCAATTCTGTATGGTAATGAGACATGTCGTGATCTCATCATGGACATCATCGAAACTCCTTTCGATGGATCAGAACTCTTCTGATTCAGAAAATTAGAATGATCGATCATCAAAATCATTCTAATTGCTCCCAAAATCCACCAGTGACACCTAGCAGTATATGGTGGCAACCCATCAGAACTGAAGATGAACCTCTCGATGCAGCTACCTGTGTGATTGAGTTCCTCTATCATGAGTCCCGACTGAATTATGGTTAAGGTGAACTCGTCAAACCCAACATCAGTCATATGAATCAATCGATCGATCTGAGTTCAATGTGAAACTGTTGCTCCTAGATTGATTTTGATGATTACAAAGCAAATTGAAGGGATATAAACAATTTTAAATTGAAAAAGTCCTTATGCTCTTCAAGGGCAAAATCATAATTTCATTAAAATCCTGATTTGATAGTATCATTTGATAGAACAAATGATTTGTAAACTATTGGTGAAAATTTTATTATTTTTGGACTTATATTTTTGAAGTTATGAAGGTTTGAAGTGCATGAGTCGACTCATGAGTCAACTCATGGCACTATGAGCTGATTGGCACGCAAAAAAATTCCCATGGCACGCTGGATTTTTAGCTTGGCACGACCTGTGAGTCGACTCATGAGTCGACCCACAAGGCATGAGTCGACTCATGAGTCGACCTCTGCTGATTTGAGCTGGAAAATCCAAAATCAAGACTGTCTGATCTGTGCAACAGAAGTCGACTCATGAGTCGACTCCTGTAGCATGAGTCGACTCATGAGTCGACCCCTGCGATGGAAAATATCAGCAACGGCTATTTTTTTGCCCATTTTAATTACCTTTTATGCTTCCTAAAATTGCTCTAACGGCTCTTTATCTCCTAAATTATTTTCTCTTGCTTTTAATGCTATAAAATGCTTGAAATGGTGAAAGAAATTATAGATTAAATAGCAGATCAAATTGGAGAGAAAAAAGAAGATCAATCGGCAGATCAAAAGAGAGATAAAATTCATTGAGAGGATCCACGAGATAATTTGAGAGAAAAAGAAAAGAGGATCCAAAATCCACACGAGAGATTGTGAAAGAGATTCAAGAGCTTTCAAAGAGAGGATCTTTCAAGCCTATTGTTCAACCTTGATCTAGAGATCTTCCAAAGCTTTCAAGAGATCTTCAATCAACAATCAACCTCTTCTCAAGCATTCGTTCAAGCGTTCATCCACTTTGAGAAAATTCAAAAAGGGGTTCTTCATTTGAGTAAAGTTTTTATTATTATATTCGCTCATTTAAAGGAGCTGTTATTGTATTAATCTGTGCTCAAAATTTTTTAACTCTTTGTGAGTTTTTTGTTCTTGTTTTTGGAGGATTTCCAAAACAAGGAAAGGTTGATCCGAACCTGAAATCGGAGTGTTTTGGGTTTACTTGTACCCGGAAATAAGTGATCTAGCTTGGGATAGCTAGTGTCGGAGTTTCCGACGTTTTGTATTCAGGTTGAATACAAGTATAGTGGATTGAAATTCCAAGTAGGAGCTTGGGGAGTGGATGTAGGTGCAGGGTTGGCACCGAACCACTATAAATCCTTGTGTTTGTGGTGTGCTTTATCGCTTCACTTTATTTCTTTATTATATCCTTGCATTCCTATTTTAGGTATTTAATATTGAATTAAAATCTTTGTCTTGTTCATCATAAGTAATTAATCAATTCTAAAATTTTTAGAAACCCAATTCACCCCCCCTTCTTGGGTTGCATAGCTGGGCAACAAGTGGTATCAGAGCCCGGTGCTCTAGCCCTTCTTTGATCTAACAATCAAAGAGCCAAAGATCTATGGCAACCCATGTTGGTACTTCTCTAGCCGAGGGGCAATCAACAAACCGACCTCCACTTTTCAATGGGTCTAATTACACCTATTGGAAAGCTCGGATGAAGATTTTCATACAAGCACTTGACTATGATATGTGGAGTATCATAGTGAACGATCCTCACACACCCACCAAGATTATAGATGGTGAGGAGTCAACCAAACCCGAGAAAGAATGGGATGAGGTTGACAAGAAATTGGCACAATTAAATGCCAAAGCCATGAATGTTCTTTATTGTGCACTAGATGCAAGTGAATTCAATCGCATTTCTACTTGTGCATCTGCTAAAGAAATATGGGATAGGTTAGAAGTAATTCATGAGGGAACAAATCAAGTAAAAGAGTCTAAAATAAACATGCTTGTACATAAATATGAATTATTTAAGATGGAGCATGATGAGTCCATAACTGCTATGTTTACTCGTTTTATTGATATAATTAATGGTTTGAAGAGTCTTGGCAAATCTTATACTAACAGTGAACTTGTAAGGAAGATTCTCAGGTCACTGCCAAAAACTTGGAAAGCCAAGGTGACTGCCATCCAAGAAGCAAAGGACTTGAACACTCTACCTCTAGAAGAACTTCTTGGATCCTTGATGACTCATGAACTTAGCATGAAGCAACATCAAGAGGATGAAGTCAAAAATAAAAGAACCATTGCCCTCAAATCCACAACTTCGCCTGATTATGAAACGGATGACACTGAAGATGAAGAACAGGATGAAGAGATGGCACTCATCACCCGGAGATTCAAGAAGTTCCTAAGAAAAAGGAAACAGGGATGAGAAAGAAGTCATTCACAAAAGGGGAACAAAGCAAAGAGAAAGAGAAAGATCAACCCCTTATATGCTACGAGTGCAAGAAGCCGGGACATTTTAGATCCGAATGTCCACAACTAAAGAAAGGTCCCACAAAGTTCAAAAAGAAGGCAATGATGGCGACTTGGAGTGCGAGTGATGACTCAAGCTCCGATGAGGGAACCTCAACAGAACAAGCCAACCTGTGCCTGATGGCATATAAAATGAGGTAACTTCTGAATCCACTAGTGAATTCACATTTGAAGAATTGCATGAAGCATTCTATGATTCAATTGATGAATTAAAGAAACTAGGAAAGAAAAACAAAGAACTGAAATTGAAAAATCAGTCCTTAGTGAAACAAACTGAAAACCTGTCAATTAAAAATTCACCTTGATTCAAGAAAATCAAAACTTAAAGGATGAAATTAACAAGCTAAATCTATAGTAGATAAGTTCACCTTAAGTTCAAACAAACTAAATATGATTCTTGATAATCAGAAAGCTATATATGATAAGGCTGGACTTGGCTATAAACCTCTGAAGAAACAAAAATTTCTGAAGGATATTTATGTAAATTATTCAAGTAACAAGTCTACAAATATTACTTGTTTCAACTGTGGTAGGATAGGACATAAATCATACACATGTCTTATTAACAAATATGCAAACACAAAGAAAATATGGGTTCCAAAAGGAATCATTCTGACTAACCTGAAAGGACCCAAGAAAGCTTGGGTACCTAAGACAGAAACTTGACCTTTGCTTGCAGGTGTGTCTAGCATCTAAAGAAGGAAACAGAAATTGTATCTTGACAGTGGATGCTCGAGACACATGACTGGTGATGAATCACAATTCATCACGCTTGATGCTAAGGATGGAGGGATGGTCACCTTTGGAGATAATGGCAAAGGAAAGATCATCGGGATAGGTAACATTGGTATCACTCCCTCCAAATACATTGAGAATGTTTTACTAGTTAAAGGTTTAAAGCATAACTTACTTAGCATTAGTCAATTCTGTGATAAAGGATATAAAGTAGTTTTTGAATCATCTGTTTGCATTGTGACTAGTCCTATTAACGATGGCATTAAATTTATAGGACATAGGCATGGCAATGTTTATATGATAGATTTGAATGACTTAGCCAAATTAGACATGCAATGCCTAGTATCCTTGAATGCTAAAATCAATGAGACTAGTTGGCTGTGGCATCGTAGACTTGCACATATCAGCGTGCATTCTCTTTCAAAATTAATTAAGAAAGATTTAGTTCTCGGTTTGCCAAAACTGAATTTTGAAAAGGATAGAATTTGTGATGCATGCCAATTAGGTAAACAAACTAGAGTATCATTTAAATCCAAAAATACTGTTTCAACTTCTAGACCATTAGAGCTCTTACATATGGACTTATTTGGACCAACAAGAACCACCAGTCTAGGAGGAAAACGATATGGCTTTGTAATTATAGATGATTACTCTCGTTTTACTTGGGTTTTCTTTTTGGCTCACAAAAATGAAACTTTTCATATTTTCACTAAATTTCATCGAAAAGTCTCTAATGAAAAAGGTTTTTCAATTCAAAATATTAGAAGTGATCATGGAACTGAATTTGAAAATCAAGATTTTGAAGATTTTTGTGATGAAAATGGAATTGGCCATAACTTCTCTGCTCCTAGGACACCCCAACAAAATGGGGTAGTTGAAAGGAAAAACAGAACCTTAGAAGAAATGGCCCGTACCATGTTGTGTGAAAGCAACCTTCCAAGATATTTTTGGGCGGAAGCAATTAACACAGCATGTTACATTTTAAATCGTGCTTTAATTAGATAATTTTTAAAGAAAACCCCCTATGAACTTTGGAAAGGAAGAAAACCAAATATTGCATATTTTCATATTTTTGGTTGCCGATGTTTTGTATTAAATAATGGCAAAGAAAAACTTGGTAAATTTGATGCAAAATCAGATGAAGCAATCGTTCTAGGTTACTCCTCTACTAGTAAAGCATTTAGAGTTTTCAACAAAAGAACTTTAGTAGTTGAGGAGTCCATACATGTTGTTTTTGATGAATCTAACGATCTTCCTTCAAGGAAAATGAGGGTGTTGATGATGCAGATCCACTAATAGAAGGTATGAAGGAGACCACTCTGAAAGATTCAGCAACTCCAAAAGACAAGGATCAAGAAGACGAACAAAATGAAAGAGGTGAAGAAATTCAAGAACAACCTCAAGGTACAAATGACCTACCCAAGGAATGGAGGTATGTTCACAACCACCCTAAGGAGTTAATTATTGGTGACCCTATGCATGGGGTAAAAACCCGTTCTTCACTAAGAGATGCAGTTAATCATTGTGCTTTTGTATCTCATCTTGAACCTAAAACTTTTGAAGAAGCTGAAAATGATCATAATTGGATTAATGCTATGCAAGAGGAACTTAATCAATTTGAAAGAAATAATGTTTGGACCTTAGTATCAAGACCTAAAGATTATTCAATAATTGGCACAAAATGGGTCTTTAGAAACAAATTAGATGAGCATGGAAATGTAATTAGAAATAAAGCAAGACTGGTTGCTAAGGGATATAATCAAGAAGAAGGAATTGATTTTGATGAAACCTTTGCACCTGTTGCTAGATTAGAAGCTATTAGACTTCTACTTGCATATGCTTGCTTTATGAAATTCAAGTTATTTCAAATGGATGTTAAAAGTGCATTTTTAAATGGATATATCGCTGAAGAAGTATATGTAGAACAACCCCCTGGATTTGAAAATCATGCATTTCCTAATCATGTCTTTAGATTAAATAAAGCTTTATATGGATTAAAACAAGCACCTAAAGCATGGTATGAAAGGCTAAGCAAATTTCTAATGAATAATGGTTTTTCAAGAGGTAATGTAGATACAACCCTATTTATTAAAAGAAATCAAAATGATATGCTAATTATACAAATTTATGTTGATGACATAATTTTTGGGTCTACTAATGAATCCCTTTGTCAAGACTTTGCTAAGCTTATGCAGGGGGAGTTCGAGATGAGCATGATGGGAGAACTCACCTTCTTTCTCGGACTCCAAATCAAACAATCAAAAGAGGGAATCTCCATCACCCAAAGCAAGTACACCAAGGAACTACTCAAAAGATTTGGAATGGAGAACTGCAAACCAATTGGCACACCAATGAGTCCCTCATGTAAGCTTGACAAGGATGATGAAGGTAAATGTGTAGACTTAAAATACTATAGAGGTATGATTGGCTCATTATTATATTTAACTGCAAGTAGGCCTGATATCATGTTTAGTGTTTGCTTATGTGCTAGATATCAATCTAATCCTAAAGAATCTCATTTGAATGCTGTTAAAAGAATCCTTAGATACTTAAATGGTACACAAACTCTAGGGTTATGGTACTCTAAGGACTCATAAATTAATTTATTAGGATATTCAGATGCTGATTTTGCTGGATGTAAATTAGATAGAAAAAGCACAAGTGAAACTTGCCAATTTCTTGGAGTTAACCTAATCTCATGGTTTAGCAAGAAACAAAATTCGGTGGCTCTGTCTACGGCTGAGGCCGAATACATTGCAGTCGGAAGTTGTTGTACTCAAATCTTATGGATTAAGCAACAACTCGAAGATTTTGGAATCAAACTTAATGAAACACCAATATGATGTGACAACACAAGTGCCATAAATCTATCTAAAAATCCAATTCAACACTCAAGATCTAAACATATTGAAATAAGACATCATTTTATAAGAGAACATGTTCAAAATAAAAATATAATTCTTGAATATGTTTGCACTGAAAATCAATTAGCTGATATCTTTACAAAGACCCTTAGTGAGGATAGATTCTGTGAAATTAGGAGAAATCTAGGAATTCTAGATCCATTTGCCTAAATTTTCTCAATTTCCAAAGAATTGATTAGAGATCAATTTTCAACATCTATCCTGGTCCCAAAAGCTCAAATTTATCATTCTAAAAACTTATCATTGAGCAAAATTCCTTCACTCAAAATTTCAAATTTTTTTGGAATTTATTCACATTTTTTCCTGATTTTCTGAACTTCATGAGTCGACCCCCATGAGTCGACTCAATGGCAAACTTGTAAATCCCACCAACTTTCAACGGGTTCATTGTTTTTATACTGAAACCCTGTTCGTGAGACGACTCATCTTCCCATCGTTCTTCTTCCAAAAGCTGTCTTCTCCAACTCTTTTTGCTCCAAATCCAAGGATTAATTTCGAGGCAATTCTCCCTCCTCCTCTCCACCAAAAATCGCCTCCTTGAAAAGGATTTTCTGTGCTTTCTCGCATTGCTTGGCGCGGTTGGAACGTGCCCTAGCACTTTACCGATCTTCCAAAATCCACTTCTTTTCTCCACCAAAATCCTTCTTCACTCTCTTGTGATCCCTCCTCCACTCAATTCAAGTCTCCTTGTCTGCTACTATAGTGGATATGGCTCCAAAGATGAAACTTCCCCAAAGAAGAAAATCAATCCGTGAGCCTGAAAAAATTGTCAGAAAGAAAAGGCAAGCCGCTCAATCTTCAACTGCTCCCACTCCAGTTTCAGTACCTACTCAAGGTCCCTCTCAATCCCTCCTAAGCCCCAGTAAGAATCCTCTTTCCAATAGAAAAGTAGAAACCGGGAAAAATATAGATTTTCGGTTCTTTGAGGAAGAAGGATTTACTTTTGCTACCAAAATTAAAAACCAAGGATGGAAACTTTATTGCTCTCTTAAGGAAGTCACCTATGTTGACCTTGTTAGAGAATTCTACCAAAACCTACTTTATGGAAGTGGGTCAGTGACTTCAACTGTAAAGGGAATTGATATCTGCCTGGATTCTAGGATATTGGGAGAAATACTTCAGTTGCCTAGTGAAGGATATTCATATATGAAACTCCCAATTAAAGAAGAGGGGATCAGAATTATTCTAGGAGAAACTTATTCAGGAAATTTAAACAAATTGGAAGCAAAGATTTTGTCCATTGAGATGAGGGTCCTACATCAGATGGTAACAAAGCTCTTCTTTCCTAAGAGTGGTAGACATGACTTACTTTCCAGCAGAGATGTATGTGTCATATTTCATGTCATCACTCAGACCCCCCTGAACCTCCCTGCACTTATGATAGAGGCCATGAGAGAAACTTTGAATAGATCCAAGGCACACTTGCCTTATGGTATGGCCCTTACTAGAGTATTCAGGAGGTTTGGAGTTAGTTGTGAGGGGGAGGCTGCTACTAAGCTCTCTCATGTGGACACTTTCAACCAACACAGCCTGCACCGAATGGGATTTGCAAAGATTGATGGTGGTTGGATCAAGGGATCTGAGGAGAGAGTTGAGGAAAGAATTGAAGAGAGAACTGAAGAGAGAACTGAAGATAGAGCTGAAGTCAGAACTGAAGGCAGAGTAGAAGAAGAAGATCCATCATCTCCTGTCCATGACTTCAGGGCAACATCACCAAATATCCAGTTCATTCCTGATACTGAGGCTGGCCCTTCAGAGTTTACTAGGATGCCCACACCAGTGTATCAGCCAGAGAGCAGAGCACCTCATTCAGAGTTCAGACTGGCTGATGATCAGATCGAGCATATATCACAGCGTGTGGCTTCTTTGCTGTCTAGCCAGTGGAGTAGTACTTCTTTTGCATCTGGAGCCACTTCTTCTGATCAGACCATTACTCCCCACATCTCCACTGTGTTTCAGATGATATCAGAACAGTCCGTCCAGTTTCAGCAGCTTGAGGACACAGTCTGGAGACTTACTGGCAGAGTTCTTGACTTGCAGGGGCAAGTCCTTGCTTTGGCCCATCCCAAGCCACAGGAGTCAACCATTGAGGTCACAGACCTCACTGCAGAGGCTGGTAGGCTCAGAGGAGCACTAAAAGGTGGATATGAATTGCTGAGGAAAGAAATCCAAGGATCGAGTGAGCATGCTACCACTCAGTTCACTGCTCTACTTCAATCTATTTTTAGAGCACT
Source organism: Elaeis guineensis (assembly GCF_000442705.2). Classification (NCBI taxonomy): domain Eukaryota; kingdom Viridiplantae; phylum Streptophyta; class Magnoliopsida; order Arecales; family Arecaceae; genus Elaeis; species Elaeis guineensis. Next base: position 40,281,023 of record NC_025999.2, read on the forward strand.
GAACGTACTTGATTCTATCAGACTCACCCTTTCTGTTCAGTCTTTGGCCTCTCAGCGTTCTCAGCCACCCAGTTCATCTCGCTCTCCTGCTCGTGCCAGCACCTCCACTCGTGGCAGAGGCAGACGGGGTAGAGGACGCACTTCTGATCCATCATCTCCTCACCCTATATCTGATGACTCCGATCATTGACTTATCTTGATCTTTACTAGATCCTAGGTGTTAGTATTTTGTTCTAGGATCTATACCTTGGGGCCATGTATTGACAATTAGCTGGTTGAATTTTATTTTTAAGAACTATGTATTGAAACAATTATGTTTTTAATGGAATCATTTTTCTCTTATATTTCTACCTTTTGTAATGATATTGATCATATTTTGGTTATATATATTCTTCTTGTGGAAAAATTGTCTTCTCTTTGTTGTTGTTTGCTGTTGAAAATTGCTATATTAAGGGGGAGCAAACTTCTATGATAAACTCTAAAAGGGGAGAAATTAAAGAATATTTAAAAAAAAAAAAGAAGAGTTAACCATATTTGATGATGTCAAAAAGGGGGAGAAATTAAACAAAACAAAATTGGAGAAATTAAACAAAAATTTGAGAAATTAAACAAAACAAAATTGGAGAAATTAAACAAAAATTTGAGAAATTAAACAAAACAAAATTGGAGATATTAAACAAAAATTGGAAAAATTAAACAAAAATTTCAGAAATTAAATATTTGGAAAATTAAACAAAAATTTGAGAAATTAAATAAAATTTGAGAAATTAAACAAAAATAGTATTTTGAGAAATTAAGCAAAAATTTAAGAAATTTGATATCAGACAGAAATTAAACAAAAAGCCATCCATCAAAAGCAAAATCATAAGTACAATGCAAATAAGTAATTTTTTTATATGCTCTGATATATTTCAAAATTCAAACTTGCTCTGATATATCTTTTGAAATTTACCTTGATACATCTTAAGAAATTTGATTTACTCTGATACACCCTAAAATTTCTTTTAACTTGCTCTGATACATGATAAAATTTAATCTGATACAGTGTGAAAGTTTCTCTGATATTTGCTCTGATATAGTGTGAAATTTTCTCTGATATATTATAACATTTACTCTGATACATTGTAAAATCTTTTCTGATAACATTGTAAAAATTATTGTTCTTGCTCTGATACATTACAAAATTTATTTCTTTTCTCTTGCTCTGATATATCTTAAGCTCAAAATGAGTTAATACACTTAAGCTCAAAATCAACTTTTAAACATACTTTGGCACACATAATTTTTTAGGCACATAAGTATTTTTTGCTCTGATGCTAAAATTAAAATCAAATGAGAATGGAATTTTCAAAATAGAGCTCAATCTGATAACAAAAAACAAGTTTTCTGCTCTAACACCAAAATCACATAATCAAATAAGCATATCTTCAAATCCTTAAGCAAATGGACAAATTATTTTTGCATATATATTACATGCCCAAAGAATCATACTCTTTTCAAGCATATACACCTATAATGTATTCTTTTGAAATTAATGCATTCACATAAATATTTTTGTTCAAATATTTTGTCATCATCAAAAAGGGGGAGATTGTTGCTCCTAGATTGATTTTGATGATTACAAAGCAGATTGAAGGGATACAAATAATTTTAAATTGAAAAAGTCCTTATGCTCTTCAAGGGCAAAATCGTAATTTCACTAAAATCCTGATTTGATAGTATCATTTGATAGAACAAATGATTTGTAAACTATTGGTGAAAATTTCATTATTTTTGGACTTATATTTTTGAAGTTATGAAGGTTTGAAGTGCATGAGTCGACTCATGAGTAAACTCATGGCACTATGAGCTGATTGGCACGCAAAAAAATTCCCATGGCACGCTGGATTTTTGGCTTGACACGACCTGTGAGTCGACTCATGAGTCGACCCACAAGGCATGAGTCGACTCATGAGTCGACCTCTACTGATTTGAGCCAGAAAATCCAGAAATCAAGACTGTCTGATCTGTGCAATAGAAGTCGACTCCTGTAGCATGAGTCGACTCATGAGTCGACCCCTGCAATGGAAAATGTCAGCAACGGCTATTTTTTTGCCCGTTTTAATTACCTTTTATGCTTCCTAAAATTGCTCTAACAGCTCTTTATCTGCCTAAATTATTTTCTCTTGCTTTTAATGCTATAAAATGCTTGAAATGGTGAAAGAAATTGCAGATTAAATAGCAGATCAAATTGGAGAGAAAAAAGAAGATCAATCGGCAGATCAAAAGAGAGATAAAATTCATTGAGAGGATCCACGAGATAATTTGAGAGAAAAAGAAAAGAGGATCCAAAATCCACACGAGAGATTGTGAAAGAGATTCAAGAGCTTTCAAAGAGAGGATCTTTCAAGCCTATTGTTCAACCTTGATCTAGAGATCTTCCAAAGCTTTCAAGAGATCTTCAATCAACAATCAACCTCTTCTCAAGCATTCGTTCAAGCGTTCATCCACTTTGAGAAAATCCGAAAAGGGGTTCTTCATTTGAGTAAAGTTTTTATTGTTATATTCGCTCATTTAAAGGAGCTGTTATTGTATTAATCTGTGCTCAAAATTTTCTAACTCTTTGTGAGTTTTTTGTTCTTGTTTTTGGAGGATTTCCAAAACAAGGAAAGGTTGATCCGAACCTGAAATGGAGTGTTTTAGGTTTACTTGTACCCGGGAAATAAGTGATCTAGCTTGGGATAGCTAGTGTTGGAGTTTCCGACATTTTGTATTCAGGTTGAATACAAGTATAGTGGATTGAAATTCCCAAGTAGGAGCTTGGGGAGTGGATGTAGGTGCAGGGTTGGCACCGAACCACTATAAATCCTTGTGTTTGTGGTGTGCTTTATCGCTTCACTTTATTTCTTTATTATATCCTTGCATTCCTGTTTTAGGTATTTAATATTGAATTAAAATCTTTGTCTTGTTCATCATAAGTAATTAATCAATTCTAAAATTTTTAGAAACCCAATTCACCCCCCCCTCTTGGGTTGCATAGCTGGGCAACAGAAACCCCAATGAAAAACTCTTTTCCATTATTTCACTCTGCCATGGCCATGGGCTTAAGGACTCGATCTTTCGATCACCATAGGACTACTCCTCTCATCTACCGAGGTTGATAGATCCCATCTTGATGCGATCTGGTTCCTACAATGAATATGCTACAGCCAACATACACCTCAGGGTTCCGGATGGCTAGGAGACTAAGTTATGGTGTAGTCAAACTATAACACACTCAAGGTGAACTGACAATGCACCTCAGATCAAAGAACTAGACACACAACTGCGGCATCGAGCTTGTCATCGACGAGAAGGTAGACTTCCTTATGACTGCTCGAGGTGGTCACGCTCAGTACTCTCGTTCTCAACGAATACCTGTACTCTCACTCTGGTGTCTCCACACCATAGACTCAAGACTCATCTACCCTAAGGAAGCGTTCGTACACCAACCTTCCGGATCGATCACCATCCTCATGATGATCCTATGGTCAGGAGCAGTTTATGAGTTAGTTATGTAAATTCATGCCTTAAATTTTCAACTCTTAAAAATATGAATTAACATTCCCACTAACTCAAAGAATGTATCACAGACACAATGTACACAATGTGATAGAAGAATAACCCTTTTATTCATTTATAGTCAAAATTATAATTTTGCCCTTAGATTTGTACAAGAATGTATCAACCGATCTGACATCTAGGGCACACATCTAACAAACTCCCACTTGACCTAATGCCAATTGGCTACATATCTAAGTCCCATCTTCTCAAGGTGGGCTTCGATCTTCTGTTGGCCCAATGGCTTAGTCAGCGGGTCTACCACATTGTCTGTAGAGTCAACTCTCTTGACCTCGACATAACCCTTTTCGAGGTAATCACGGAACAGATGGAATCACCGCTCGATGTACTTGGACTTCTGGTGAGACCTTGGCTCCTTAGCTGGGGCTATGGCGCCATTATTGTCGCAGTAAAGAGGGATAGCATCCGATGACATCACTCCAATCTCTGCGGCAAACTTCTTATACCAGAATACCTCCTTCGCAGCTTCTGATGCAGCAATGTACTCTGCCTCCATGGTGGAATCTGCAATCACCGTTTGCTTGGAACTCTTCCAGCTAACTGCACCACCATTTCAAATAAACAGACTCCTAGATGTCGACTTTTGATCATCTATATCAGAAATAAAGTCTGAGTCTGTAAATCCCTGAATCTGGAGTTCTCCATTCCCAAAGACTAGAAATATATCCTTAGTCCTTCTCAAGTACTTAAGGATACATTTCACAGAAGTCCAGTGCTCTTCACTTGGATTTGACTGATATCTGCTTGTGACAGTCACAGCATGGGCTATATCAAGTCGTGTACATAGCATGGCATACATGAGGCTCCCTATTACCGAAGCATAAGGGATCTTGCTCATGCGTTCAATCTCCTCAGGTGTGCTAGGACACATCTTCTTGGAGAGATGAATGCCATCTCTAAAAGGCAATAAATCTCTTTTGGAGTTTTCATGCTAAATCTCTTTAGCACCTCCTCTATGTACATCTTCTGTGAAAGTCCCAGCATCCTATTTGGTCTATTTCTATAGACCTTAATACCCAGTATAAAGGATGCCTCTCCTAGATTTTTCATAGAGAACTCCTTAGACAACCATATTTTGACTGAGGTCAACATGGGAATGTCATTCCCAATTAGGAGGATGTCATCCACGTACAATACGAGGAAGATAACTGCGCTCCCACTGACCTTTTTGAACACATATGGTTCCTCCTCATTTTTGATGAAACCAAACGTTTTGATCACATCATTGAAATGAGTATTCCAACTCTGAGATGCTTACTTAAGTCCATAAATAGACCTTTGCAGCTTGGAGACCTTGTGATCATCATCACTGAATGTGAATCCAAGTGGCTGTTCCATATAGATATCTTCCTCAAGATGTCCATTTTAGAATGCCGTTTTCACGTCCATCTGCCATATTTCATAATCGAAATAGGCTGCAACAGCAAGCAATGTGTGGATGGATTTTAGCATGGCTACGGGCGAGAAGGTATCCTGATAGTCAATGCCTTCATGTTGACTATAACCTTTCGCTACGAGCCTAGCCTTGAATGTCTCCACATTTTCATCTGCACCTTTCTCTTGAAGATCCATTTACACCCAAGGTCCAGACTTGGTTTGAGTGCATCGAGTCAATTTCTGATCTCATTGCCTCCAACCATTTCTCGAAATCGATATCTGATATCACCTCATCATAGGTCTTGGGATCATCACCATGAACCCCATTTCTCATGAGGAACATTTCCTCTACATCCTCTTGTATGGTACCTAGGTACCTTTCAGGAGGACGGAAAATCCTAGTCGATCTACGAGGTGGAAGAGGTTGTGTTAGGACTGGTTCTAATTGATTGGGTTCCTCAGGTTCTTTAGCTCGTTGCTCTTAGGAGACATTCTCCTTGAGCTTAATTATTCTTCCGATGCCACCATCTTGAATAAACTATTTTTCAAGAAAAATAGCATTTCGACTCACAATTACATTGTGGTCTTTCGGAATATAAAAATAGTATCCTAATGACTCTTTAGGATATCCTATGAATCGAGCTCTAAAAGACCTGAACTCTAACTTGTTCGTCTGCTGTCTCTTGACATGAGCCGGACAACCCCAAATTCTGAGATGATTCAGACTTGGCTTCTTACCATGCCATATCTCATACGGTGTGGTAGAAACGATTTTAAAGGGAACCCTTTTCAATACATAAATTACTGTCATGAGACAATGTCCCCAAAAAAAATTAGGGAGGTCCGTGAAGCTCATCATGGAACGGACCATATCTAATAGGGTCCGGTTTCTCCGTTCTGAAACCCCGTTGAGTTGAGGTGTTCCAGGTGGAGTCTATTGTGAGACTATGCCATTGTCCTTAAGATAGTCTAGAAATTTCCGACTAAGGTATTCACCTCCTCGATCTGATCGAAGAACCTTAATGGGCTTTCCTGTTTGTTTTTCTACCTCATGTCTGAATTCTTTGAACTTTTCAAAGGCTTCAGACTTATGTTTCATTAGAAACACATATCCGTACCTAGACATATCATCGGTATAGATAATGAAGTAGACAAAGTTGCCTCTAGCCGGCACATCAAATGGGCCGCACACATCCATATGTACTAGGGCAAGTAGGTCTGTGGCCCTTTCCTCACGTCCCACAAAAGGAAACTTGGTCATTTTGCCTTGAAGGCATGATTCACAAACTGGATATGACTCAGAAGTCAACGAACTCAGTAGCCCAGATTTCTCCAATTTGTTAACCCTGTCTTCTGCTATATGACCTAGCCTTAGGTACCACAGATACTTATCATTTAGACTATCTCTAGGCCTTTTAATTCCTATGGCATTCACATTTTGCTCAATATTAAAAACAGATACATCAACATGTAACTGATAGAGACCATTAATAACAAAACCATTTGCAACTTTATTATTTTCGTAAAATATGTTACAATGGTCCTTATGAAAGCTAATCACATAGCCTTCTTGTGCTAAACATGAAACAGAAATCAAATTTCTGCTTGCTGCAGGCACATAATAACAGTCTCTTAAAACTAAATCTAATCCTAATGGTAATCGCAAAGGGTAGGTTCCCACGGCCACGGCAGCAACTCTTGCTCTGTTTCTGATGCGTAGGATCATCTCTCCATCCCTCAGCCTCCTGCTCTCCTCAAGACCCTGCATAGAAGTGCACAAATGAGCACTAGAACCAGAGTCAAGTACCCAACTGGATGCAGAAAAAATCGTAAGGTTAGATTCGATAATGAGCATACCTCCAGAAGGACCATCCTTCTTGTTCTTCAGGGTGGCCAGGTACTGAGGACAGTTTCGCTTCCTCTTCTTCCCATCCACCTTCTACTTCTTTGCAGACTTCTTTTTCTTTCCAAAAGACTTTCTCTTGGAAGAAGTCTGCTACACAGTAAGAACTGAGCCTTTTGAACCTTTATTGAAAGCTCAGTCGTAACCAGCATATTCATTAATTCGACCAAGGTACATTGCATCTTATGCATATGAAAGTTCATGATGAACTGACCATATGCATCGGACAAGGACTGAAGGATCACATTAATCTAAAAATCCTTGTCTAAGATGATACCGAGCTTCTCAAGCTCCTCAAGATCTGTGATCATTGTCAAACAATGATCTTGGACTGACTGCCCATCATGCATCTTGGCCTTAAAATGTCTTTGACAGACTTGATACTTGGCCGTGCGACTCTGTTCACCAAATAACTCTTGTAGGTGAGCCAACATTTGGCGGGTTGTCAAAATATTTTCATGTTGGTGCTGCAAGTCATCAGACATTGCACCCAACATGTAGTACCTAACTTTGTTATCATCGTCCGTCCATTTTTTCAGAGATGCTCTTTGTTCAGCAGTCGGACGTGCTGGCATGGCAGGTGGGTCCTGGTCCAAGACATGAGTCAATTTTTCAAAACCAGAATAATTCTGTAGTTTCTCAACTAGTCCTTAAAATTTGGTCTAGTCAGTCTATGAGTGTTTAGATTTTTGGTTAGGGGGTTTGAGGCAGACATGTTTCCTGTAGAGAGTCAAAAGTTTCTAGTTAGATTTTGTAATCAGACTCAACCAATTTGTTTAGATTTTTATTTTTAAACAAATTAGGCTCCCACTATTTTCTCAGATCTCTGCACTCCCTTGGTAGAGATGTGAAAATCTCTGTGAATAGTTATTTCTAGTGGATGGTGCGGTCTTACCGACTGGCTCATCACCTCACCTAACAGTTATTGGTGATGGATCAATCGATGAGTGGACAACTCTTGTCCAATGATTCTCTAATCATGGTGCACCCAAAACTTGATCTCTAATTCATGAAGCTCACCGTATTCGGGATATTGCTCCAATCCTTAGTTAAGCCAAACCCACCATTTGCACGAACTAGATTCCTGATTGGATCCCTCACCGTATTCGGAATATTGAGCCCAACCCATCCTCTAATCCATAGCATCCAATGCCTAATGGACATGGTTGCATCTTTCTGGTGCAACTGAGCCACTATAACCAGCCGAGAACAATCAACCTCGGGAAGGGCCCGCACATCCACAATTGTGGAAAACCTAGACTTAATATTTTCTTAGGAAGATTTGATTTAGGTCTCTTTAAACTTGACTTGATATAGTCATAACAATTATGACTAACCTAGTGGCATGGGTTAGCTCGAATTGTTAGCCACCTCAAATCAGAACTGGGTTGACACATATGGTCAGGTAAGTGAGATCGGTGGAAGGGATATGCCATTAACTCGACAAGAACACATTTGAGTCCAGTAGCTCCCAATTAAAAATCAATCGATCGCATCTGCCGAACTTACCTTAGACACCAAATTATCGAACCAGAACTAATTGGGTTAGCCTACAATCCAGACTCTAACCTCTGAGCCAAATTAGGTCTTAACTTGATCGAGTCACATCTAAATGTGATTCGACCTTGATCCAGACTTAATCCTATTAGGCTGGTCAATTATTAGCTTTCATGATCCCATTAACCAACTCTTGATTCAGTTTGATCAACCGCTAGACCTAATTGAGCTACCCAAGCCCGAACCCAATTTTATGAAAATATCTTAGATCTGAAATTCTTAATTTTAGACCTAATTTAATTTCATAAACTTAATACATTAATTAAGTTTAGGTTCATAAATAAAGCATGTATAATAAATCCTAGGGTTTCAGGATCTAGGATTTTGCAGAAAAGTAAGTTTTGATTTCTGATTAAGGATGAACGTGCGGCACCCCTACACGTCATATGAACTTTCCATTGAATGGGAGGAGAGGACCTTTAAACCCTACTTCATTCTTATAACTGGATGGCCATGAGGAACACCTTAACCAGAAATATAAATTTAACTACAAAACTAGTTAGATCTAAATTAACATATCACATATACAATTTAAGATCTAACTAATACATGCTTTGCATACATCTCATGTATCAAAAATTAATCTAATTAATATGCTTTCAGATCTGATACATCACATGTAATATCTAAAAAATAAGATTTAAATTAAACTATTCAAAATTAAATCTATTCTAGACAAGTTACTAGATCAGTTCTACAACTAGTCTAGACATGTAACAGATTAATTTTATGGAAAAATTAAAATTTTATTTTCTATTTTCTGATCTGATATAACACTTATAACATCAAAAAAATAGAGAATAAATTAGATTTAATTCATATTTTAATCTCATTAAAATATAAAACTTAAGACTATTCATGGATTCAACTAATCCTAGTCTAGTCATGCATCTCATGCATGTTAGGTCATCTTAGATTTAATTTTAAATATTTTAATTTTAGATTCTATCATATCTGATGTGATATCTAAAATTTTTTAATATCAGATAAATTAAAATTAAAATCAGATCTAAATTAGATCTGAAATAGAGCCAACAACCTGGCTCTGATACCACTTGAAGGAAAAAACCGCCTTTTTCTGTGTAGGATCTTCCAGATTTCATCAAATCTGGAGTGGAATAAATTTTAAATTAAATTATATGCTATTTTAGATCTAATTTCTATTAGATCTAATTTTATTATCTAATATTTTAATTTTAAAATTAAATCTAAAAGTATAAGAAACATAGACATACCTCAAGGGTAATATAATTACCCTGTAGATGATCGTAGCATTGCCTGAGGTTCTGATGTAGCCATGCAAGTGCCTAGCCTCTACCAGTATCCACTTAGATATGATCTGAAACATCTTCTCCTCCTGATTCTATGCTCCAAAAATCAGATCTAAATCTGATTAGGAAGATCTTCAAAAGTCTTCCTGAAGTTGGAGCAGCAGCCTGTCGAAGAAGTCCTGCAGCCTTCTGTTCCAGGCATCACCACGCCTTGCACCTATGCCAGATGAACGTCCAACTTCTTGGATGTGAAGAGGGGAGAAAGGAGAGTAGGGAGGACATATAGAAGAGGGGAGGGGGCAGCAGCCAATGGGTTTTTTGCACAAAACAAGTTCTGCCCCGAAACCCTAGGTGCAACAGGGTTTATATAGACCCTGTATGCTGCGCAGTGCCACATCATTTGACCAATCAAAAAATTCCAATAAATTCTGAAAAATTTCTGATTGGTGGAGTGATGTCATCTGATCACATCAAATAAGAATCCCCATGCTCTCTCCAATGTTGGCACCAACAATGGATATGCTCAAACAAGGTGGCGCCAAAGAGTCCAAGTTTATCAGGACTCTTTGGTTCTTATCCATTTGGGGCACCCACTTAAATCCAATTGGGCTCATGCCATAATCTGATTATGGCACCCAATTTGATTAGGTTTAGGAATATGGACACTCCACAAAAATCCTCCAATAAGTCCTCTTCAGTTTAAGACCCATATGTCAACTTTTGATAGATGTCCTAAAATGAAATTGGCAGGTGCTAGAAATTAGCAGGTGTTGTCTTAAATTCATCTCATGAATTAAGACAAGCCTTTTATGAGCTGGACAAGCTTCATTTAAACTAAGAGAAACCTTCTCAAGATTCTCTGGAAGAGCCAAATCACATTTGGCTCATTAGAGACAGAAAAGATTACACGAGGAGAAAGTTAGGCGTAATCGAGTGCTAGCACGATTTCCTTGAACCTAATTGGATCTTATCCAAGTCAATTGGGCTAGCCCAATTGATGACATCCAGACCTTAACCCTTGTTTGTGTGACCCAATTAGGTTCAATTCTGTATGGTAATGAGACATGTCATGATCTCATCATCGACATCATCGAAACTCCTTCGATGGATCAGAACTCTTCTGATTCAGACAATTAGAATGATCGATCATCAAAATCATTCTAATTGCTCCCAAAATCCATCAGTGACACCTAGCAGTATATGGTGGCAACCCATCAGAACTGAAGATGAACCTCTCGGTGCAGCTACCTATGTGATTGAGTTCCTCTATCATGAGTCCCGACTGAATTAGGGTTAAGGTGAACTCGTCAAACCCAACATCAGTCATATGAATCAATCGATCGATCCGAGTCCGATGTGAAACCCCAATGAAAAACTCTTTTTCATTATTTCACTCTGCCATGGCAATGGGCTTAAGGACTCAATCTTTTGATCACCATAGGACTACTCCTCTCATCTACCGAGGTTGATAGATCCCATCTTGATGCGATCTGGTTCCTACAATGAATATGCTACAGCCAACATACACCTCAGGATTCTGGATGGCTAGGAGATCGAGTTATAGTGTAGTCAAACTATAACACACTCAAGGTGAACTGACGATGCACCTTAGGTCAAAGAACTAGACACACAACTGCAGCATCGAGCTAATCATCGACGAAAAGGTAGACTTTCTTATGACTGCTCGAGGTGGTCACGCTCAGTACTCTCGTTCTCAACGAATATCTGTACTCTCGCTTCGGTGTCTCCACACCATAGACTCAAGACTCATCTACCCTAAGGAAGCGATCATACACCAACCTTCCCGATCGATCACCATCCTCGTGATGATCCTATGGTCAGGAGCAGTTTATGAGTTAGTTATGTAAATTCATGCCTTAAATTTTCAACTCTTGAAAATATGAATTAACATTCCCACTACTCAAAGAATGTATCACAGACACAATGTGATAGAAGAATAACCCTTTTATTCATTTATAGTCAAAATTATAATTTTGCCCTTAGATTTATACAGGAATGTGTCAGCCGATCTGGCATCTAGGGCACACATCTAACAGTAGCTCCTTCAGACAATCGAAATTAAGGGTGTAAGGAACAAGAGAAAAACCATGTCCTGACACAAACAAAGGCCCGGTTATTTAAAGATCGGATGGGGGGAGGCCCTTGCAACGGCCCTTATGTGCCCCCACAGCCATGTTAGAACAGGAGGAGAACCTCATCCTAACATGAGCAAAGTTGAAGGCTCGTTATTTAGAGATCGGATGGGGGGAGAAGTCCTTGCAATGGCCCTTATGCGCCCCCACAGTCATATTAGGAATAGGAGGAGAACCTCATCTTAACATGAGCAAAGTCGAAAGTCTGATTATTTAGAGATCGGATGGGGGGAGAGGCCCTTGCAACGGCCCTTATGTGCCCCCACAGCCATGTTAGGAATAGGAGGAGAACCTCGTCCTAACATGAGCAAAGTCGAAGGCCTGATTATTTAGAGATCGGATGGGGGGAGAGGCCCTTACAACGGCCCTTATGTGCCCCCACAGCCATGTTAGGAACAGAAGGAGAACCTCGTCCTAACATGAGCAAAGTCGAAGGTCTGATTATTTAAAGATCGGATGGAGGGAGAGGCCCTTGTAATGGCTCTTATGCGCCCCCACAGCCATGTTAGGAACAAGAGGAGAACCTTATCCTAACATGAGCAAAGTCAAAGGCCCGATTATTTAGAGACCATATGGGGGGAGAGGCCCTTGCAACGGCCCTTATGTGCCCCCATAGCCATGTTAGGAACAGGAGGAGAACCTCATCCTAACATGAGCAAGGCCGAAGGCCCGATTATTTAGAGACTGGATGGGGAGAGAGGTCCTTGCAACGGCCCTTATGTTCCCCTGCAGTCCTATTAGGAATAGGAGGAAGACCTCATCCTAATATGAGCTGAAATTGATTGTGTTGGAAACAGGAGGAGAACCTCGTCTTGACACAAACAAAGATCTAGCCGTTTGAGACCAGATGAGGGAAAAAGCCCCTCAGCAATTTTGCTACACCCTCACAATCCCGTTTGGAGCAGAAAGAAAACCCTCGCCCCAACATAAAAAAAAAGAGAAAAAACGCCGAGCTACACCAGAGATCAGAAAAAAAAAATGAACTACATCCAAGATTCAAGGGACCTCGTCTCAATTGGAAGAAAACCCTTGTCAAAAATCTCCAATCTCTGAGGGTGAATCAACATGGCAATGACCAGAAATTTTCAAACAACGTCGACATCGAATAAGACAGAAGACAAAAGAAGCTCGGTAAATGACAACTTAATGCGAGAATGGACAAGGTAATGAAAAAAATTCCTTTTCATTTCATTAGTAAAGTGCGCGTTACAAAGCCTTTGAAGGCAAAAAAAAATATAATAAAAAAATAAAAGAATACATAGAATAAAAGGTAAAAAAGCTCTAAGGGAGCTTGGCTTCTTCTGACTTCGAATTCTTAATTCCAGCCATCATCAAAGATTGCTTTAAGTACTCAACTTCTTTTTTCAGTCCCCCTTAAAGGATTTTGCTTCTCCGACTCCATCCTTCCTCCATGTCTAGGGTTTCTTCCCCTCCTCTTTTCCTTCACTCTCCCTAGCGCCAAGGAAATCGAGGGCTTTGAGCCAGAATCGTAAGCTCATCCACGGGATTGGGAAGTACTCGCAGTCGAAGATGTACCACAAGCGCGGGCTCCAGGCGATCAAGGCGAAGCACGGCCGGATCTGTCTCTTCTATCCTTGCCTTCTTCGCCAACCCAGAAGTTGCGGCGCCTTTCCTCTTGTGGGCCTTGAGACTCTTGGCTAACATCCGAGCCACGTCTGCATCCATATCTGCAACGAAAGAAGATCGACACAGCTTAGAAATAGAGCCACAAAAAAAGAAGGAAGTGGAAGTCGAAGCCCAGTGTGGAAAGCTTCTTGGTATAAATAGAAGCAGCCAGGAGGAGGGATGCTAGCCCGGCCAGTCGGCCCAGGAAGCTCCAGCTCGTACTCCAGAGGAACCTCATACTGAATCCTAATCAGTGAGAGTTCCTTCGGAGTTAGAGAGCTGGGGATGGTGTCTGGTACAAAGACCAGACGAGGTTCATCTACAGAACTAAGATTTTGAGGAGCTGGAATGGACGAACTCCTAGAACTGCTAGAGGAGGAAGTGTTGGAGGACATTTTGGATCAAGAAAAAATACCAAAAATCTCAAGAAAAATAAGAAACAGGGTGCTCACAGAAAATCGAACGGGCGAAATGTGAAGGATAAAAAATGGAAGAAGAACAAGAAAGAGAGGGGTACCAGAACTAACCTAAACTGATCCGAAAGATGTAGGAAGGCAGCAAGAGTGATGAGGATCGACCCGAGGAGTGCCTAAAACTGAGAGGGACACGCTGGAAAAGAACAGAACTCTCGGGAAGAAGGAAGGACCGAAGAAAACTTCAGGCAAAGTGAAATCCCTGAAGGAGGGGAGCAGGTTTAAATAGGCGATGGGATCCGACGCAATAATGATCGCAGATCTCCTCTGGCCGATCTACAACCACCACGTGTCCCACTCATCATGGCAGGCAGCTAAAGATGGTTGATAACTGACAGAATCATTATTGCACTGTACCTAAAGCAATGCTCCAGCGAAAATTCCAAAAAAATCTTTTCGGATCGCCTCGATTTAAAAAGACTCCAGCACCAGCACGCCAAATGCCAAAATATCTGGAAACAATCGAGTATGAAAATCGAGGGAGGTAACTTCGGCTGTGAAAATTTCTCTGTACTTCATTCGAAACCTGAACTCGAAAGTAGGAGGACTGGTGTTGGGTATAAAATACCCCCAGCCAAAGTTCGTAAAAGGCCGACCCTCCTAGGGCTCTTCCGGCTTCCGACCTTATGCAGCATCTTTCTGAACTCCCTCGGCTGTTCGAGCTTCCATAATACCATCCGGACTTCTCCAATAATGAGCTCCCCCATTCATATACCGGATTGCTCCAAATACTCTCCGGGCTTCATTATCAGCCGACTTTCTATAGTGATCGGCTACCCTCTGAATCTCTTCCAGACTTCTTCCTGCCATGAATGACTTTACTTTGAACTTCTTTCAGACTTCGTCAATGTCTGAGCTTCTCCAACAGTGGGACTTCTACAGTAACCAGACTCCATCCAAGTTTTTATGGTGGTCGACCGCCTTTCGAATTTCATCCAAGCTTCTACAAGAGCCGGATCCCAGCTGAACTTCTACAGTGGATGGATTCCAGACGAATTTCTACAATGGATGGACTCCACCAGTCGGATCTCTACTCCGGACTTCTATTGCAAGCGGACTTCATCCGAGCTTCTATAATAAGAAATCTCTATCCAAGCTTCCACGACAACTGGTCTTCGTCTGAGCTTCTACAATAATCGGACTTCATCCAGACTCCAACAAGAGCCGGACTTCGTCCGAACTTCTACAATAGAATTAAATTCTGGACTCCTCCAACGTTCGACCTTCCACAGTATCCTCAAGACTCCTCCAGCAGACGAACCTCCACAACGCCATCCGAACTCCACTGTCAGTCGACCCTCTTTCGGATTTCTCATGAAATCGGACCTCTCCGATGGACAGTCCTCAGACGAGCTTTTACATCAGGCAAATTCCAAATGAACTTCTCTAGCAATCGGACTCCTGTCGGACTTCTCCAACAGAAAGTCTCCGTTCGAGCTTCTACAGCAGATGACTTTCACTTGCAGTATCAGCACCCAAGGCACTCGACAATAGTGGACTCGTCAGGAACCTTAGAAACATCTGAGCCTCTCTTAGATTACTGAGACAGAGAGCCAGTCTGCTCCCTCAGACATCCCAGTCGAGCTTCAGTCATCCAGTCAGAACTCTTCAGTAAGTCACGATAACAGACACCACTCCACTCTCTGTAACAGATTCTACGTGGCCCCACCACCCTCCGACAAGTCGCGACAACGGACACCACTCCACTCTCTGTAACAAATTCCATGTGGCCCCACCACTCTCTGACAAGTCGCGACAACGGACACCACTCCACTCTCCATAACAAACTCCACGTGGCCCTGAACGCCCCCCTGATGCCACTACTCTCCGTAACAAACTCCGTGTGGCCCCAAATGGCCCACTACCAGGTAGTTACAGATGCCGCTGTCAATCAGTTACACTCTCCATCTATAAAAGGGACCCCCAGATATGTTCTTCTCTAAGCTCTAAACTCTATCTTGAAACTCTGCTAAAATCTCATTTGAGTGCTCCATTTCTGTTGAGGTAGAGTACTGACTTGAGCATCGGAGGGTCTTGTCGGAGCACCCCCAACTCCGGTTTAGACTTCCCTTACAGGTCCCGATGGTGGATGCAATCCCCTCGACTCCAGCTTCTCCGGCGTTGGCAAAATTCTGCACCAACAAAAACTATTTGAGGCATCCTCTATAAATAGGGGACCAAGGGACGTCACACGGGATGAAGGGGTGCCAACCTTTGGCGCTCCAACTTCCCATGTGCCAAATAAATTTATTGAGTAAATTTTTGATGATCCAGATATTTAGACCAGAAGACTCTTAGTCTTCTACATGCCATAAAAAATTCAATGAATTTTGACATCAAAACATAATATTTTTGGTCAGGAATTTAAGGCAACACGTGTTAGTTAAGAGCTTTCTTTAAGAAGGACTCTTTACTTCGCATGCCAAAATAAAGGGGGGCGGCAATTATTTTTGTGCATGGGTTCTAGTGGGCATAGAGGACTCCTTCTCTACTTGATACTCTTTCATGTTGGATAAGGATCCAATTTAAATTGATCTAATCTCATTGGATCAAAGGCAACTGGTCTAGGTTAGCTTAAACAATTTGATCTAAACCAATTTGGGAACTTGGGTTAATACAATGTGCTAGCATATCAAATTAACCTATAGAATTTACATCAAACTCTAATTAGATCATACCAAGGCTAAATCTCAAAGTGTGTGACCCATTGGGTTTCAAATCTAGCTAGCAGTGGTCTCAGACTTTCGACGTAATCCTAATCCGATGAGATTAGGTCACCCAAAGAGTCCCAACCAATTTGGACTCTTCCAAATTGACTCCAGAATTAAACTCTTTTAATTCTAATGAATTCATAAGTCAAGAATGACATTAGCAATGTATCATGACTATTCAAAAAATTTAAAATTTTGATAAAAAATTATCAAAATATCCTTCAGTGGCAAGTTTTCATGTAATTCAATCTTTCAATCAAACAACATCCCAAATGAGCTGTAGGTATGGATATATGTCAAATTCAATCACTTATCATTATGTATCTCGATTAAAAGATGATGATTTAGTTGATGATATATTAAAATTTTTTTTCTAATTATCATCCTACTTTGGCCAAAGACTTTCGAATCAACGACCTATGAGATCATATAGGATGTTTGGCCCCCTTATTAGGAGTGACTGATCCCTTATCGATCACTCACAACCTCCATGCACTCTTCACCATATCCAGAACACCCCACACAAAGATCAGAGAATCAAGTTAGGTAGTAAACCAAAATATAGATCCAAGTACATAAAGTACCATGGTGACCTCAAGTCTAAGGATCACATACACAACTCCTTCTAGAGAATTATCAGTTGACATGTAAATAAGACTCCATCTGATATTCTCTTGCAGGTTAATTCAGTGAACTCATTCTCTAATGAGTATCCATATTCTTATATTAGTGTCACCATACAAGTGGTTGTGAGATCAACCATCCTCATTTCTAAGCATACATAGAACATGCCAGTCTTTTCGGTATCATTAATTTCTGACTCAATGTACCAATGACTAAGAATATTTTAGGTTAGAGCTATCGAAGATTTAGGTCTCATTGGCATAATCTCATCATGGCCCTAAAATCATTACCCAAATCTATGAGGTTCATTATAATGTTAAAATAAATAAGATGCAGCATATAATGAAATAAAAATATCTTATTTTATTAATCATAAATATTAATTACATGAGTTTGGAAGATAAATTATAATAAATATCCTATCGTAACCCATATGCGATTGGCTTGTAGGGCATTATTCTTTCAAAATCATCTCAAAAAATTTTGAGATTTTGCCACATGGTAGCTACTTGAATCAAGATTCTAATGGCAGAAAAATCAACATATGACAATATTTCAATCGTGAGAAAAAAATATGTGAAGTTGTGACTATTTGTGTTTCTCACTCCCACACATGCATAGATCTTTGGGGCATCTCACGCTCCATCTAGCCATGGCACACTTTAAATTTTGTACCATACAGATAGAGGGTTGAGAGGGCTTCATCATAGGTATAGAGATCAGATAAGAAGAAGATTTAAAACCTCTTCACCGATCAAAATAATTTCAACCTTATCATTTTGTGTGCTAGACTTAATAGAGTCCTAACCAACTTGGACTCTATATATGGTGACCTAAATGGCTAAAATATCCAATAAAATTCAAAAAAATCTGGTCCAAGTCAGAACTTAATCCAATTTAATTAATAGCCTAATTGGGTTAGCCAATTCAATAAGAATTGATCAAATCAGCTCAATTAAGGAGCTAGAGTTTGTGCCACATGTGCTAGCATGTTTCCTGGCAAACCTAGTTGGTTCTTTTGGTCCAACCAACCAATCAAAATCTATTCTTGGTTCATTTTCTAATGTGTGTGACCCTATAGGCTCCACATCTAGCCAGCAGTAGGTTTGGATGCATATTGACCTGATTAGATTAGACTCCATCTAATCGATTTAGGTCAAACCCATGTCAACCCAAGTTATCAAATTAGAACTCTTTCGAATTGACTCATGAATTAATCACTTCAATTCATGAAAACCCACAAGATATGATTGATGTCTAGCAATATGTCATGCCTACCCAAAAGATATAAAATTTGACAAAAATTATCAAAATATCCTTCAGTGGTAAATTACCGTACAATTCAATCCTTCGATCATCCTGCATCCTGAATATATTCATGAGTATGGAATTATATCAAACTCAAACATATATTCTTATTGACTTATTTCAATCAATCAATGATAACTCTAATGAAGAATTAGAAACTCTTTCTAATCTTTATACTACTTTGGCCAAAGACTTTCTGAGTTATCTAGAGATGAGAATACATAGGATGTCATCTCTTCTTACTCGAAGTAATTGATTTCTTATTGATCTACTCACAATCTTCATATACAATCTATCTTATCTAGAACACCCCATTCATGACTTTAGTCATAATTGAGTATGAATCAAAATATGGATTCATGTGCATAAGATTCCATGGTGATCTCAGGTCTAGGGATCACTTACACAACTCCCACTTAAAAAACTATCTTTTGACATGCAAGTAAGATTTTCATAAGATATTCTCTTGATGGATCAAATCAGTGTACTCGTACTCTAATGAGCATCTATATCTTTGTATTAGTGTCCCTACATAAGTGGTTGTGAGATCACCCACCCTCTCTATCGAGCATCCATAGGATATGCTAATCTTTCTGGATTCATTGATCCCCTGACTTAATGATACAATGACTAGGATTATTTTAGATTAGAATTTTAGGATTTTAGGTCTCATTGATATGAATCCTTCATATCCATAAAATTATTGCCCTAATCTATGAGGTTCATCATAATCTGAAAAATTATTAAGATACAGCAAATGATGAATCATAAAAATATCTCTTTATTATTGATTAATAATAAATATCATATATGAGTTGGAAGTAATTATAGAAAAGATCCCATCACATATCAAATGCGATGGGCAATGCAGAGCACAATTCTTTCAGCCATTATCCTTGAGATTGGTCTGGAATTCTCCACTAAGGTATTCTCTTCTTCAATCTGATAAAAAAATCTTTATGGGTTTTCTGATCTATTTTTCTACTTAATATCTGAACTCTATGAACTTTTCAAAGATTTTAGACTTATGGTGCATCAAATACACAAACTCATATCATGAATAATCATCAGTAAAAGTTATGAAATAGACATAGCCACTTCTGACTTATACATCAAATGGACCACACATGTTAGTGTGTACCAGGGCTAATATCTCAATGGCCCTTTCCCTTTATCCTATAAAGTGTAGCTTAGTCATTTTTTCTTGAAGATATGATTCACAAATCATATAAGACTCGAAAGTCAATGGTCTGAGAAGATCATCTTTCTCTAGTTTGTTGAGTCTGTTCTCTCCTATATGACCTAGCCTAAAGTGCCACAGATATTTTTGGCTAATCCTATCTCTAAGTCTCTTAGACCTTATGGTATTCACAATTTGCTTGTTAATATTGACATTCACATCCATATGCAAATGATAAAGACCGTCAATCAAGAAAGCACGTGTAACAACTTTATTTTCAAAATAAATCAAACACATATCTTTATTGAAATAAAAATTATAATTATCTTATGCTAGCACAGATATGGAAATTAAATTCCTACTGGCTATAGGTACATAATAATAGTCTTTAAGAATTAAACTAACTCTTAATGATAATCGTAGAGGGTAGGTTCTGATGGCCATAGCAGCAACTCTTGCTCTATTGCCATCCGAAGAGTGATCTCACTTTCTCTCAGCCCTCTTACTTCTTTAAGACCCTGCATAGAAATGCACAAATGAGCACTTGAACCAGAATCAAAAATCCAACTAGAAGAAGAGAAAACTATTAGATTAGTTTCAATAAAAAGTATATCAAATGTACCTTCAGAAGGCCTATCCTTCTTCCTACTCGTGATAGTCGTTAGGTTGGTCGGATAGATCCTTGTCTAGTGGCCTTCGACATTGTAATGGAAATACTTTCCCTTATCGTCGGCCTTCTTCAGAACCTACTTTTTGGGCTTGGCTTCATTCTTTTGCTTTTTTGCATGCTTCTTCTTCTTCTTGAAAGAAGACTTTCTCTTAGAGAAAGCCCACTCCACAGTTAGAATTATACCTCTTGAACTCTTCAAGATACCCTCTGCTGTTACCAGCATGTTCAGTAACTCAGACAAAGTGCTATCAATTTTATTTATATGATAGTTCATGATGAAATATCCATACGAATTAGGAAGAGATTGGAGGATCAGATCCACCTGCAATTCCTTGTCCATATTCATCTTGAGCTTCTAAAGCTCCTCGATATCCTTGATCATTGTCAAATAATGATCGTTGACGGACTGTCCATCACGTATTTTTACTCTGAATAGTCTTCGAGAGACCACAAAGCGAGCTGTGCGACTCTGCTCACTGTACAACTCTTGCAGGTGAGTCAACTTCTCTTTGGTAGTCCTCATGTCTTCATGCTATTGGTGAAGATCATTGGACATAGATGCTAAAATATAACACTTCACCTTGTTATCTTCATCCATTCACTTCTCAAGTGTTGCTTGTTGATCAGGAGATGAACGAGCTAGTAACACAAGTGCATCCTGATCAAGGACATGGATAAGTTTCTCAGAACAGAAAATGATTCTCAAATTTTAGAGCTAATCTTTATAGTTTGTACCGATCAATCTATTGGTTTCGAAGATACGGACTAAGGGATTGGAACTCGACATGATTATCTGTAGAGAGAATAGTTTCTAGTTAAATATTTATATTTATAAAATATTTATTTTAGAGATTTTAAAAATAAACAAACGCTCTCACTATTTCTTCAATCTCCCACACTCCTCGAGTGGAGAAACAGAAACCTATACATAATCGATTTCAAGTGGGTACTACGGTCTTATTAATCTATACACATCTCACCTAATAATTATTGGTGAGTACAGACCAATGAGTGGATAACACTTTGTCCATTACTTTACTAAACAAGATGTAGTGGGATTGGTCTCTAAGTCCTGTGACCTCACCTAATAGTTATTGACATATTTTTTAGTTAAGTCAGACCCATTGTTCACCAACGAGCACAAAGCCATCATTGGGATCCTCACCTAATAGTTATTGGGTGCAACTCCATCTCTACCCTGAGACATCAAATGTCAATATAGTGGTTATACCTTTCGATGCAACCAACCACTGAACTGATCGACAATGATCAACATCAGGAAGGCACCCGCATCTCTACAATGATGGAAGACCTTAAACTTAATATTTAGTGAGAAGATTTGGTTTATGTCTCTTCTAAATCAATAAATTTGACATTCGATTGATCAAATTTAGGTTAGCACATCAACATATTTAACCAACCTAGTCGGTATGGGTGAACTCAAGTCAACAAGTAACCTAGCATGAAACTGAATCTTTCAAGATAGCCAAATAAGTTAAGATAAGTGGGGATCCCCCCATTGCTTTTTTGAGACATCAATCAAAATTGATCAGGTTAGACAATGAAATCAATTAAATAATCACTATCTAAATACTTGCCTTAGACATCAAATTGATCGATTAGAATCGATCAGGTTAACCAATTAAAACTGATCCGAACCACTGAGTCAAATTTGATCTTGAGTCAATCAATTCATATCAAAATATGAATCGATGCAACTAACTACAACTAAACTTGACTTTGAGCCCCTTTGATCTAATCCTAGTCAACTATTGATTAGGTTTGATCAACTGTCCAAAATGACAATGGGTGCTCGCCTGATCTAATCAATTTGATCCTAATTATAGTTTGATCACTAGATCTAATTTGTTCAACCCATATCCACATGCAATAATATAATTTTAGATCCAAAAATAATTTTTAGATTATATTTTATTGCATGCATTAGTGGCTTATGATCTTGAAACTATTTCAGATCTAAACCTAATATCATATATCACATATATGTAGTTTCAGATCTAAACTAAAATATGTATCACATATACATCAAATTTTAGATCTAAAACTAAAAATATATATATCAAATACATATATAATCAGATCTAAAATAATAATTAAAATATTTTAAAAATATTTTTCAAAAAATTGATTCGCATCAAATTAAGATAATCTTTTCAATATAGGGGGTAAACCCTATACCAAGACAATCTTCTACAAGTTTGATGCAAACTTTTAATCATTCTAATTTTAGATTCAAATATGAAATAAGACATATTACATACATCAATTTTTAGATCTAAAATATTAATTTAATTACTTCAAAAATAATTTTCAAAATCGATCAATCTTGTGCTAGGACAACCTTTTCAATATAGGGGGTAAACCCTATACCAAGATAACCTTATACCAGCACAAGATCAATTTTAAATCATCAAAAATTTCAGATCTAAGATAAAAATTACTTTATATATGTCTTTAAAAATCAGTGGCTCTGATACCACTGTTAGAAAATTGGGTAGGATGTATGCATAGATTTCAAAAATTTTTGCAAAAGTAGTGGAAAAATAATCGGATAAAATCCTTTAACCCCGCATGCATTAAATCTCATCTCATCCTACACAAGACCAGGAGTAAAGATATGCATATAATCTAAAAATTAAAATAAAAATGAGATCAAATCTTAATAACTTTGCACAGATAGAAATTCGTCACTACTGATGATCTTAGATTCGAAGGTCCTTGAGCTGCACACATGTCCAGCTTCTACAGGTATCCACAAGGATTAATCTTGAATCTTTCTTCTCATGTTAAATCTTTCTTCTCCAAGAAAGATCTATGCCTCTTTAAACCATGATTAGCGAATGATCTAGATTGCAACTTCAACCTTTGAACTGCAGCCTCTTTCTCCTCGTTTCTTGCTGTAGAAGAGGACCCTTCTTCTTCTTGGTGTATGGAATAAGAACACCAACCCTTGGGCATGGGAAAGAGAAGAAGGAGAGAGGGTGTGGCATTGAGAAGGAGAGAGGAGAGTATTGATTTATCAAAATTCTATTCTTCCCAAACCCTAAGAGACTGTCTCTTTAAATAGATCCTTGATCCAAATCAAGAACCAGTTAACTTAAAAAAGCTAGTCCTTATCTCATAAGAATTTCTACCTTTTTAATTTGATTATTTTTAATTAAAATTAAACTTAATTGGTAGGACATCAACCTCTTTTGGCAAGCATATGGGGCACCCCAGTCAGATAAGATAGACTGAGTGGGTGCCCCTTGCAATAGAGGGTAGGTAGATGGGGCACCAACACTTGGAGTCCCTTTAGGATTTTCATGCATAAGAGAGGGGGCTAGCCCCTCTCTCTCTCCTTCCATGCCAATGCAAGAGAGAGGGTGGGACCATCTCTCTTCCTCATGCCAATCCAAGAGATGGCATCTCATTGAAATTTCCAAAAGAGATGCATGGCGCCATCTCTTCTTTCCCTTAATTTCACACACAACATCAGAAAATAAATAAGGGGATAATGAGGATATATTGAAAAGATAATGAGGAGATAATTTAGTTAACTCATTGACTTAATTCAATCTTCTTGGGCTCATAATTTGGTGCCCAGCTAAATCCTAATGGATTTAGATTAGGTTCAATGCAATGGACTTGATCTAATCGATGTTTCGAGAAGAATTAGGTTTAACTATGTACTAGCATAGTTCTCTTAAACCCAATAGGATTTTAATAAATTCTAACCCAATTAGAACTTTATAAGCCCAAATGGCAAATTCAAGATTAAATTCCTTAATGTGTGACCCCATGGTTCCATTCTATCTGGTAGTGAGATATATTGTGATCTCCATCACGATATCATCGAAACTCTTTTCGATGGGTTGGAATATTTTTAATTCTATCCTTCGAAGGTCATCGATCATCAAGACGATGCCTGATAAGTCTCACAATCTACCAGTAACAACCAGCAGTATGTAGTGGTAATCTAGTAGAATAAAAGTGTAAATCTCTAGGTGTAATTATCATATGATTCAGTCCTTCTATCATGAGTCTCGACTTGACGGAGGTCATGGAGAACTTGTCAGACCTCATCATCAGTCATATGCTAGATTAACTCGATTCGAGTTCATTTGTGAATCTCATGAAAACTCTTTTTCAGTATGTACGCTTGCTTTAGTTAAAGACTTTCTGAACTCAGTCTCGTGAATCATATAGGATTTTTTCTTTTCTACCAAGGTTGATAGATTCCATCTAGATACATCCTACTCCTAATAGTGAACCTGAACCTACTATAGTCAATATACACAGCAAGGACCTGAATAGCTAGGGATCAAGAAAATATATAGTCAAACTTAGTAGCCTCACTGTGAATAGCTGATGATACTGCAGGTCAAAGAATCACTTACACCACTGCAGCATCGAGAAGACCATTAATGAGTGAGCAGACATCCAAGTGGTTTCTTTTATTGGTCACGCTCAGTGCAAGTTATTCTCTAACAACCACTCATACCCTTACTCTAGTATCCCTACACTGTAGACCTGAGACTCATCTGCCTATAAGGAAGGTGAACCGTACATTGATCTCGAATGAATTGATCACTATCCTCTATGACGATCCTTTGATCGGGAGTATTTAGAAATTAACCACTAATTAATGTATGTCTCAAATTCTCAATACTTTGAGAATATATAAAAATTATCTTTATTAATTTTTAAGATAAATCATGGACATATAAACATGATTGGAATAAAAAAAAATTATTGATATTAAAATATTATAAGTACAAGATTATCTAGAATTATAAGATGTGTCAGCCAACAATTAGCTTCTAGGACACAAATCTAACAGTATTAGTGTCCCCACACAAATAGCTAGTGAGATGAGCCACTCTCTCCATTAAGCATACATAGGATGTGTTAATCTTTTCGAAACACTGATCCCTGACTCAATGCTTCCACAACCAAAAATATTTAAGAGTAGGATTTTAAGGGTTTAGGTCTCACTGGCATGACCCATTCATGTCTCCTAAAATTATTATCCTAATTTTTAAAGCTTATCATAATCTTAAACATAATAAGATGCTGCTAAAATAATGAATCAAATACCTCATTTCATTATTAAAAAAAAATATTATTACATGAGTTGGAAGTTTACAACGAAAAATTCCATCGCATCACATATGCGATTGGCTTGTAGAGCACTCTCCTTTCAATCTCTCACTTGCACTAAAGCCAATCATCTTTGTATTTCAATCTCATATAATCAAGATGACAATCAAATAGCTGTTATGGTATGGCCTTGGTGAATGGATCTGCTATATTATTCTTAGTGCCTATTCGTTCAAGGATAACATCTTGCTGCTCTATAATTTCTCGAATGAGATGGAATCATCTGAGGATGTGCTTGGATCTTTGATGAGACATAGGTTCCTTAGCTTGAATAACGATCCCAGTGTTATCACAATAGAGTGACACCGGTCCTTCAATCTCAAGAACGACTCCTAATTCCATGATAAACTTTTTCATCTAGATAGCTTCCTTAGTGGCTTCACTAGCAGTGATGTACTCTACCTCAGTGGTTAAGTTAGCTACTATCTGCTACTTGAAACTCTTCCAACTCACTGCTCCACTATTTAGGATAAACACATACCCTGATATTGACTTACTATTATTTGGATCAGATTGAAAATTAAAATTTATATATCCCTCTAGTTTCAACTCTGATCCTCTTCCATATATGAGAAAAATATCTTTAGTTCTTCTTAGGTACTTCAGAATATTTTTCACAGCTTTTCAATGATCCTCCCCTGGATCAGTCTGAAATCTACTACCTACGCCTAAAGCATAAGCTACATCAGGCCTAGTATATAGCATGGCATATATAATTGATCCCACAGCAGAAGTATAAGGAATTTTATTCATCATCTTCCTCTGTTCTAATGCCTTAGGATATATTTTCTTAGAGAGATGTATATCATGACTTGCAGATAGATAATCTCTCTTACTTGCCTCCATATTAAATCTCTTTAACATAAGATCTATGTACCATGACTGGAATTAGCCTACCATCCTCTTAGGTTTATCTCTATAGATCTTTATATCCAGTATATATGATGCTTCATCCAAGTCTTTCATGAAAAACTTATTCGATAGTCAAGTCTTGACCGATTGCATCATTGGAATATCATTCCTAATAAGCAGTATGTCATCGACATACAGAACCAAAAAGATAATAGCACTCCCACTTGTCTTCTTATACACATATGGTTCATCTTCATTTTTGACAAAGCCAAACTCTTTGACTGTCATATCAAATCGGATGTTCCAACTCCTTGAAGCCTGCTTCAACCCATAGATGAATTTTTTTAGCTTGCATACTTGTTTTGTCCTCTCATTTGGGATAAATCTCTCTGACTGAGTCATATAGATCTTTTCTTCAAGATTACTATTGAGAAAAGCAGTCTTGATATCCATCTGCCAGATTTTATAGTTAGTATGCGGCTATAGCAAGCAAAATCTGAATGAACTTGAGCATAGCCATCGATAAGAACATTTCATCATAGTCAACTTTTTACCTTTATCTAAAACCCTTCACCACCAACCTAGTTTTGTAGGTTTTCACTTGGCCATCTGCTCTGATCTTCTTCTTGAAGATCCACTTGCATCCTATTAGGGTTACATCCTCAGGTGCATCAACCAAAGTCCATACTTAGTTGGTATACATTGAGTCCATCTTGAATTTCATGGCTTCTAGCTATCTGTCTGAGTCTCTACTCATGATAGCTTTCAAATAGATCAGTGGATCATCATCTTGAATGATGTTCATCGAATTATCACTCTCAATGATAAAATCATATCTTAGAGGTGCTTGACGTACTCTATCCGACCTTCGGAGAGGAGGTGTGTATTGTGGATTTACCTCATCCTTGGATATTTTTGGTTGAGGATCTTCTTCTTATAGTTTAAGCACAGGTATTTCTAGATTTGTTTGTAGATTTTGAACTTTCGTGAGTTCAATATTCCTCCCACTATCTCTTTCTTGGATGAATTCATTTTTCAAGTGATGTGCCTACTAACAAATACCTTTTATTTAGTAAGATAGTAGAAGTAGTATCCATTAGTTTTCTTAGAATACCCTATAAACCTATACTTGTCTGATCAAGAACTAAGCTTATGTCCAAAAATATTTTTGACATAAGCAGGATAGCCCTATATCTTAAGATGTTTAAGATTAGACTTCCTTTCCTTCCATATCTCATATGGTGTACTAGTAATAGACTTTGAAGGCACCCTGTTCAATATGTATGCGGTAGTTTCTAGGACATATCTCTAGAAAGATATTGGAAGATCAATGAAGCACATCATGGATCACATCATATCTATCAAAGTGTGATTCTTCCTTTCTGCTACACCATTCAATTACGGTGTATAAGAAGTCCACTCAGAGAGTACCTTTACTTTTAAGATGATCAAAATATTCACTGGATAAGTATTTTCCTCCTTGATCAGATCGAAGGACTTTGATACCTTTTTTAGTTTATTTCTCGACCATACTTTGATACTCCTTGAACTTATCAAAGGCTTCGGATTTATGTTTCATAAGATACACATATCCGTACTTTGATAGATCATCCGTAAAGATGATAAAATAGGAGATCTTTCTCTAGCCTGAGTTATCATCGGTCCACATATATCTGAATGTATTAAGGCTAACAGCTCATTTATCCTCTCTCTATGTCTAGAGAATTGAGTCTTGATCATCTTACTCACGAGACAAGATTTACAAGTTCCCAATGATTCATAATTATATGGGTCAAAGAACTCTTCTTTGTATAACTTATTTATCCTTGACTCACTAATTTGATCAAGATGACAATGCCAGAGATATGTGATATTTATATTTTTTTTCTTTTTTTTTTATATTTTAATTAATATAAAAAATATTTTTATTGAGTACAAAAATTAAAAGATTGTTATCAATATAACCATTGCCATAAAATTCATTAGAAAAGAAAATGGAGCATCCATTTCTTATTAGCCTTATTTCATAACCTTATTTTAATAACAAAGATATAGAAATAATATTTCTAATGATCTTTGACATGTAATAATAGTCTTTTAATTCTAAAATTTTGTTCGAAGATAAATTGAGCATACAAGTACCCATAGCCTCTGCACTAATAGACTCTCCACTTGTGCCATAAAGCTCAAGATCATCTCTTTTCAGACATCTGATATTCTATAGTTACTATAATGAATTGTAAATATATAATCCACAGATAGTATCTAATATCCAAGTATCAGAGTTTGAGCCACTCAATAAAAAATAGGCCTGTATCATGTACACACCTTTTGGTGCTATACTTGCACCCTGCTTCAATCTTACAAGATAATTCTTGTAATTATTCTTTCAATATCCAAATTTACCATAAAATGAATAGATAATATCCGAGTGAATATCTTTTACCTTTCTATTATCATTGATCGAATCGGGATCAAGAATATCTAGAATATTGAAAATCTTCTTCTGTACGAATCTAATTCACATGTTCCTCAACCAGTCCGCATTGTTCGAACCGACCAACATGTTTTTATTTATGATATCATGCAGTGAGAATGAAGAAGCCATAATATAGAATAAAATTTATATAAATAATGAACAATAATATAAGCAGACCACTCATGCTTGACATGCATAACTAGATGAGGTCTTTTGACTAGTTATGCCTTCCATTATTTTATCGGATACCATAGCCCTCTCCTATGGTAAACAAGGAATTCTAATCTGATTTCTTAATGGGGTTAAGATCCTAATTTTTCAATGAAGTCTTGCAGATATCACAATAAATTTCAATGAGTTCAAAGATAGGACAACCTTTCCAATTGCACCCCATGCAATTCTAAATATAATTCTTGCCTCTAAAAATACTTATAGCCTTGTGGATATCACAACAAACTATAGTATTTTCTAGTTAAGTTAGATCCTTCATTTTTATATAGCCATATCTGAAAAATACTATCCTTGTGGATATCACAACAAAATAACATATCCAAAATATACCATAAAGTATGTAATATGCACTAAGATAAATCCCACATCAATCCCCATAGCAAGCCTTATGGATATCACAACAAACCTACTATGATTTTTGACAAGATATTGGATTGCATGAAGGAAAGCAAATATAGTGTTTAAAATATTGAGTAACCATCATTCAAGTTTCGAACTAATCCAATTGATCAAGAAAGTGTTAAGATTGGTGGAGGTCCCCTCATTGCTTTCCTTAGAGACCAATTAATTAGTTAAGCTAGTGAACGAAACCAATTAAAAAATCATCGCATTTGAAATACTCCTTAGACATCAATTGATTAATTGATTTAAGAAATTGATTAGCTACTAGTTCATAACACAACGACTTAATGTGATGTTTATGAGGGCTTTAATGGTCTCATGCACATTCTAATTCAATTAATCATAATGATGCACCATTATAGTTGTATCATAATAATCATGATAACTAATCATTAAATCAATGCATCTGATCATATCTTATAATTATTATCATGATCTCATATAACTAAATATATTTCTAAGATATATTAGTGTTTGGATGTTCAATTGGGTTCAACTATTGACCCGACTTGAACCAAACCAAAAACCCAAGCTTGATCATAATCAAGATAATATTCTAACCTTTGATTGTATAAATCAAGGTAGACTTTGATACCATTGTTGGGTTCGTGGTGCAGTGGAAGGACTAGATATTTAAAATTTTCATTCAAAATACTTGACGCACCGAAATCCTAATGTCCAGGAACCCTTGACTATAACAATCAAAGTATAATTAAATTAAACTTGAATAAGAAGAATATCTACAGCACTAATCTTAATTTTTATGAGGCATCCAAATATCCACCCTTTAATGGTGATCCACACAAAAATCAGACCAAAGACAGTGCTCCTCCTTCACCTTGCTTCAAGAGTTCTATCCTTTAGAACTCGACTAGCCACTAGTCGATCAGACCTTCCTCCAGACCTAAGTCTGAACCTCTTAAAAACTCTTATTGAACTTAGACACCTTCTTCTGGACATCTTAAACTCTTAGAGCTATTAGGATTGGGCTTGTCTTAAAAGAACAAGCCTTTGTCCTAAATCCTAGAGTTGTAAGAGAGGGTAAGAGGAATTAGATAGGAAGCGTAAGAGTTGAATGATCAATCCTATCTGCCACCTCTTATTTATAGAACCAGAGGGCATGCCAATAGAGAAGACACAGCTTATCAGAAAAGCTATATAAGGTCCTCGTATCACTAATATGAGAGTCTTCAAACAAAAGAATTGTGATACATCGAATCCTTCCCTCTCACGCATGCATGCCTAGAAAGAATTGTTCCTCACATCCATTCCCATTTTAGAATAGTGTGAAAACTTGCTGTGTATTCTTTGATTCAAATGGGAAGGTAATCAGCAAGGGACACCCCATCTAGATAGAAATTTAAATAACAGAAGGACTCTCAATGCGGAGAGACACGCGAGTCCTTCCTCTATCACACGCGCACATGCCAGTAAAAGGGTGTCAAAGCATTAGTTAATTCATCTGATAAATTTCTAAAATTATCTCATTGAATAAGTATTTAAATCTAATCCTTATCAAGGAAAGATATCAAATAAATATGGTGCCTAAGATTCCTTAAAGTAGAAGGAGTCTTCACATCTCTTCGCACATCCAAAAACTTCTCACATGCGCGGCTTGGTTCCAGGAGAGTTTCCATGCCCATTTAAAAGATTTTTTTCATACTTTAAATAGTGTACAAGAGAGTTTAAGATCTGATCCCATTGCCATATGAATCAGAGATACAAAGCAGAAGGACTTTTGGTCTTTCTGCACACCAAAAAGAATGAGCATTGCACTCTACAATTTTGCACCAAGAGTCCTTCACAACATGGACTCTTGGTTTTTGGCATTAAGAGACTTTAGTTGTCCCACTTTGGGCTGCCTCTAGGTGGCATGACCTAACCCAAGTACACACAAAATTGGGTTAGCTAATTTGCAAGGTTTGAGACTAAATTGATCTCCCAAGGGGCTAGGGTTTCCACATGTGCCAGCATGCTTACCGGAGACCCTGATTGGATCCAAAATTTCAATCAACCTTATCAAAAAGATTTTTGACTAATTTTTTTATGTGTGTGACCCATTAGATTTCATATCTAGTTAGTAGTAGGTCCGAGGGCAAGTTGATCTAATTTGATTAGACTCCTAATTGATTAGATCCAAAATGAGCTAACTCGAGTTTAGCAATTAGAACCCTTTCTAATTGATGATCAAATTAAACTCTTTAATTTGATTAAATCTACAAGTCAAAATTGATATCTAGTAATGTATCCTAACTACCCAGAGAATGTAAAATTTGATAAAAATATCAAATATACCCTTCAGTGGTAAGTTACCATGTAATTCAATCCTTCAATCATCCTTGCATCCCGAATATATTCATGAGTATGAAATCATGTCAAACTCAAATATATATTTATATTGATTCTATAACAACCAATGATAACTCTAATAATAAAGTATTAAAAATTTTTTCTAATCTCCATGCTGCTTTTGGCCAAAAGATTTTTCTCAAGTCATCTAGAGGTGAGAATTCATAGGATGTGATCTTCTCTTACAAGGAGTGATCGACTCATAACCTTCATACCCACTCTACCATATCTAGAACATCCCATACATATCTTAATAGCATGCCTAGGTATGAACCAAAATATGAGTTCATGTGCACAAGATTTCTTGGTGATCTCAGGTCTAATGATTACTTGCATAACTCTAACTTAGAGAACCATATTTTGACATGCAAGTAAGACTTCCAAAAGATGTTCTCTATCGATGAGTCAATTTAGTAGACTCATATCCAAATGAGCACTCATCTCTTTGTATTAGTATCCCCACACAAGTGGCTAATGAGATCAGCCACTCTCTCCGTCGAGCATACATAGGATGTGCCAGTCTTTTCAGAATATTGTTCCCCGACTCAATGCTCCCACGATTAGAAATATTTAAGATTAAGATTTTAAGATTTTAGATCTCACTATCATGACCCACTCATGTCTCCTAAAACCATTATCCTAATTTTTGGGGTTCAACATAATCTTAAATATAGTAAGATGTAGCTAAAATGATGAATCAAATATCTCATTTCATTATAAAAAAAATATTATAATATGAGTTAAAAGTTTACATAGAAAAGTCCCATCACATCATACATATGATTGGCTTGTAGAGCACTCTTCTTTCAATGAGGACAAGTATAGTCTTTACGGAAAGTTGATTCACCAGTAAGGACACAAATCATCACCAAAATGAAAACCATCTTTGCCCTTTTTTGGATAAAAGTAATTATTTATAAATATTTAATTTTTTAGCAAGGATAGTCCAAGCTAAAAATAAAATAATAAATATAATTTGAATATAAATGTAAACTATTAGCTAGGATTAGCTTCACTTATAGTTTCTTTAGGTAAGGATAGTCCTTATTTAGTGCAATATTCTAGCATCGATAATTCTAGCATAAAGCTGTAACTGACACCCTTTTAACAACGTAAATCCTTGTTGAAGGTCAAAAATATGAAGTTCCTAGCAAGGATTATCCTA
This sequence comes from Elaeis guineensis, assembly GCF_000442705.2. Classification (NCBI taxonomy): domain Eukaryota; kingdom Viridiplantae; phylum Streptophyta; class Magnoliopsida; order Arecales; family Arecaceae; genus Elaeis; species Elaeis guineensis. Next base: position 40,314,117 of record NC_025999.2, read on the forward strand.
GCTAAAATTTATCAATAATAATTAATACTACCTTTGTGATAAGAAAAATCCTTACCTAAGATTGTGATATAGAAATTTTAGTATAGACAGGCCTTATTAAAATATATTATATAATATTCTAGACTAAAATATTAGCAAGGATTAGTCTTGTCCAAGCTTATAATATAAAAGCTTTGATAAGGACCATCCAAACTAAAAGATATGCTGTGAGCCAAACTTTCAGCATAGACTATCCTAGTAGATTGTCCTGTGTATTTTGTTCAATGCACGTACACAATAACATCAAGATCTACTTTCAATATGATATAAATCACAATTTACATCTTAATAACAAACTTTCTTTAATGCCATGTATAGTATCATTTCCATATCAACAATATATATATATCTCAAATGTCATCATTAATTTCTATCATAATAACAAAGTAATACTAAACAAAATACTTTTAGTCTAAAAAATAATATCCAAATAGAAATCAAATCTCCACCAAATACACATGATCCAAATATTAAGTATAGTGTATGCAAAATTAATCTAGAATGTCAAAAATAAGCTCCAAAATAATATCAAAGTCTCCATGATATTGCATTCTATCATTGTTCATCTTCACCAAAAATTTGATAATAAACAATCATATTTTATAGTCAAAAAATTAGTATCTTATTTCTATTTTAAGAAATAAATTAAGTACTAGCTAGTAATAGAAGTTTTTTTAAAGGAACACTTTTATTAGATAAAGTCATTATAAAAGTCACCTACCCTTTATTGAGATTGAAAAAATGACATCCCTGGTGGCATCTTTTGAAACATCTGCTGCATATGCACTCTAAATATTTGATCAAATTATTGTTACATTCTTTGTTCAAGTTATTGCTCCATTTGCTATTAAAAAAATTTCTTCATCTGAATTCTCCCAATCTCCATTAAATTACGTAGATTTTCTAAATTCTCCTCAAATTTTGCTATCCTTTTTTGATCTGCAAATCAAAGTACCGTTAGAATGACTCTTCTATCTTGACCTTTTGTCATGAAAATATCTTGATCTTGTATATAATATCTCAACTAGAATCTCATCTCTACTCATTTGAGTACCATCTAGCTACGACTGTAAGTCAACAAGGCCCTTCAATTTTTTCTGCATTACATTACAATAAGTCATAAACAATAATATAAGCATATATTATATATTCAAATATTTTTTATAGTAGTGAGTGTGTATAGATAAACATTTATAGATCTTTCATTAGCAAATTCTATATTTTCCTCTTTTACTTTTCAAGTATGCTCAAGATGCGAAATTTCAACTGCATATGGCATTTGTCCATTATTCTTTTTCATCTTCAATGATAAAAAAAAAAGTTCACTAGTAAGTATCAAATTGGGGAGGATCCCTCACGAGTATAGAATACTGATCTCCTACCTAGGATCTCAATGTCGGTGATGGTGTCGACATTGCAATAGAAAGAAAAAAGAGATAAGATAAAAGATACAATCAAATATATGGATCAACCCAAGGCTTACCTCCACGGGGCATGCAAGCTTCACTATGAAAGAAAAAAATAAGTACAGGAGAAGATCACATCATCTCAACTCTCATTTACAAACCTCTCTCAATAAGAAGTATAACCCTCACAAAAGATCTCACAACTCCTCCAATGAGACTCTCTCATAGGCCTATCATGCTAAGATCCTTGATGCCCTTAGATGCTTCCTATGATGCTCTCGACCACTACATCATGCCTTAACCTCTACCCCTATGCTCATGGCCACTCCCATGCTCACTTAGAGCTCTTGGCCATTCTCAGGACACTCTCAGCCGCTCCTTGTGCTCCACAGCTGCTCTCTACCGCTATTGCCTGTTGCCTCGCCAATTCTCTCAGATGCTCTCTCTTTTGAAAGCCTAAATTTGCATCCAGGCTGCATATCAGAGTCCTAACATGGCTCCTATTAGGATTCAAACTCCAAACATAACTCTAAAACCTCTGATCATGTCTGCAGAGCCTCCACAACCATCTGATCATGCACATCATGCTCTTGGCTACCCAATCACGCCCGCTTACCAACTTGAACCATCAGATCACGCCTGCGCACGCTTGCCCCCATTGGATCGTGCACATCTGAGCTATAGACTGTGATAAATAGCTTGTAGACCATGGCAGTCTATGCGCAAGGTGTGGACCGCATCTCCTCTTGTGGTTCATGGTGGAGCACATCACATATCGTGCACAGGGCCATGTGACGAATTGGGCTGTGCACACCTGCATGCATCCTAGGCCATGCACGTCTGTGCACCCATGCTTGGGTCATGGATTGCTATGGGCCTTGCATGTCCGTGGGCTATACCTACAGGCCTTACGCACCTATGGGCCATGTCTCTAGGCCTGCTTGCCTATCTGGCCTGCATGGGCTCCTCCATCTGGGCTCCACTATTATGGGTTGAATTCGAAGTGCCAAAATTCAACAATCTCTACCTCGACTAGATATTCGGCTTTCACTTGACTTTAAGAGCTTCTATGATCTCACCTCTATGCCCTGGGATAAATACCTGATTACTCATAGATGGACAAACATGAAAATCAAGTCTGGCCATTGGATACCATCTCTATCATGTGCTGTGACTTGCATGATCTAAGCCTGCTCAGGGTAGCCTCCTAGCGACGTTGCCTATCTTGCGTGCCCTATCTACCTCCTCTTGGAGCTCCACCTCATATTAGGCTCTCACTAGCATCTTTCATGATAGTCAGCTTCTCCTCACATAATAAAGTATTGATCAACCTCTGTTGGATGAGCACATGCTTCACCCTTACCATGGGAGAAATTGCTCTTCCCATCATATCAGTTGATCTCCATCTTGATTGAGCCTAACTTCTCCATCTTTTTTAATCCTGATCAACATCATCACAATCCAGACAATCTGGTGCTCTGATACCACTTGTTGGGGAGGATTCTTCATAAGTACGAAATATGGATCCCTCTATCCAGGATCTTAATGCTGGTGACAATATCGACACTGAAAGAATAAGACCCTATAAGCCAATCATAAGGATGATGTGATGGAACTTTTTTATATTTTCTTCCAACTCATATAATGATATTTATTTTGATATTAATAAAATGAGGTATTATGATTCATCATTTCAGTTGCATCATTCTGTATTAAAGATTATGATGAACCCCAAAGATTAGGATAATGATTTTAGGAGATATGAATAGGTCATGCCTGTGAGATCTCAAATCCTAAAATCCTAATCTTAAATATTTTTGACCATAAGAATATTTGAGTCGGAGATCAATGTTTCAAATAGACTGGCACATCCTATGTTTGTTCGATGGAGAGGGTGGTTGATCTCACAAACCACTTATGTAGAGACACTAATACAAGGATGTGGGTTATCAATGAGGAATGAGTTCACTGAATTGAATCACGGACATAGAACATCTTATAAAGTCTTACATGCATATCAAAAAATGGTTCTCTAAGTGAAAGTTGTGCAAATGATCCTTAGACCTGAGATTAAAAAAATAAGTACCCTACAAGCCAATCACAAGGATGATGTGATGGAACTTTTCTGTATCATCTTTCAACTCATGTAATGATATTCATTCTGATATTAATAAAAATGAGGTATTATGATTCATCATTTCAGTTATATTTTTTTACGTTAAAGATTATGATGAATCCTAAAAATTAGGATAATGATTTTAGGAGATATCAATGGGTCATGCCGGTGAGACCTAAAACTTTAATCTTAAATATTTTTGATCATGGAAGCATTGAGTCAGAGATCAATATTCTGGATAGAATGGCATATCCTATATATGCTCGATGGAGAGGGTGACAGATCTCACAAGCCACTTGTATGGAGACACTAATACAAAGATGTGGGTGCTCATTAAGGAATGAGTTTGCTGAATTGACTCACTGATAGAGAACATCTTATGGAGCCTTACATGTATGTCAAAAGATGATTTTCTTAGTAAAAGTTATGCATGTGATCCTTAGACCTGAGACCATCATAAAATTTTATGCACATGAATCCATATTTTGATTCATACTCAATCATGGTATTAAAATCATGATCGAGAATCGATCACTCCTAGTAAGAGAAAATGATATCCTATATATTCTCAGCTCTAGATAACTTGAAAAGACTTTGGCCAAAGCAAAATGAAGATTAGATAGGACTTCTAATACTTCATTAGAGTTATCATTGATTGATGGATAATCAACAAGAATATGTGTTTGAGTTTGACATAAATCCATACTTATGAATATATTTGGAATGCGAGATGATCGAAGGATTGAATTGCATGGTAACCTGCCATTGAAGGGTATATTTGATATTTTTATCAAATTTTACATCTTTTAGGTAGTCATGATACATTTCTAAATATTAGTCTTGACTTGTTAGTTTAAATGAATTAATAGTTTTAATTCATTCTTCAATTAGAAGGTTTTCTAATTGTTGAATTTGGGTTAGCATGAATTGAACATTAATCAATTAAGAATGGATCTAATCAAATTAGGTCAAGATGCATCTGAACCTACTGTTAGCTAGATGTAGAATCTAATGAATCACACACATAAAAAAATTGATCAAAGAGTTGATTTGATATGGTTGATTGGACCAATTGATCCATTTGGTTAGCCGGTGAGCATGCTAGCACATGTGGCTAATCATAGCTCCTACTTTTGGATCGAATTCAATTTGAACCTGATTTAATTTATGAACCAAACTAGTTAGACATTAATTTGGGTTAATATCTGATGTGGGCAGCCATTAGATGGTGAGACATGGCTCCTTTGGACATTGAAATGATAGAGTCCAAGGGGCAATGGACTCTATCATTATATTGGCACAAGAAATTGTAGGTGCAAGCTTATCTTGATGTGGAGGGACATGTAGAGCCTTTCTAGGTTGGGTTTAAGACTCATGTGGAATCTAATCTCATCTTCTATCAGTCTAGCACAAGTTTTAAGGCATGTGGTGGGATAATGGGGCATGGAAGAGGAGAGAAACCCAAGCGCGCGAGGAAGTTTTGCAGATTTTTTGAAGAGATGAGATAATTGTCCTTCTACTTTAAGGCAGAAGGAGGCACTTATCAAGGAGTCTCTAGTATTGATTTAAATTAGATAAGGATCTCCTACCATGAGGCAAAATCTAAGAATTATCTTATTTAAGTTGGGATGCGAAATGCATCTCTTCGGTGGCGCGTGCGTGGGAAAGCTGTGAAGCGACGTATCGTCCCAAAGAGTCCTTCTGTCGAAAGGCTCTTATATTTTCTGATATGCTCTTTTGTGAGGAGGTTGGAGTGGATGGAAGGTTGCTTCTAGTGCTCTTTCTTCACCTATAATAAGGGTGCGGTACATGAGAGGAAGTCATCCAAAGAAATCCTCCTCCCTTGTCTTGTTAAGACAAAACTCCTCTCCCTCTCTTCCTACATCCTTAGCCTTTTAGGACAAGACTTCCTAGCCTAATACAAATCTGATTAGGTTTAGGACAAGGCTCTAGAGGGTCTTAAAAGGGTTAGCCAAGAATCCAAGAAGTCATAAAGGGGTTCGAGTCAGGTTCGGAAAGTGGTTCGACCTAACCATGTCAGGGAGAACTTGGGTCCGACGTTCGGGTTTGGAAGGGGTGTTTCTTTGAACTAGTTCCTATATGGATCACTTTTAGAGGATAGACACTTGGATGCCTCATGGAAATTGATTATCACCAAATCAAAATTTAATAGGTATATTTCCTATTACTTCTTATTAGATTATGCTTTGACTGCTATTATCAAGGTGTCCTGAGCATTAGGGTTTTGGTGTGTTTAGATATTTTAAGTAAAAATTTTAAACATCTAGATATTCTACTATGCCACCATAACCCAATAGTGGTATCAGAGCCAATCTTGATGAATACAATTAAAGATTAATATATGTTCTTGCTTTTGATCATGTTAGGGTTTTTGGTTTGGTTAAAGTCGGGTCAAGGGTTGTGCCCAATTGAACATGCATACCCTAATCTATCTTAGAGATATATTTAGATGCATAATGTTATAATTATGATCTTGTCTATATTGTCATAATTTTAAATTTGATTATGCATCATTATGTGATGATTAAAATTAGTGCTTACTATTTATGATTCATATTATAAATGCCATATGATTGTTTATATGTAAGGATGTGCATGAGATCATTAAAGTCCTCATAAAAATTATATTAAGTCGTAGTATTGGGAACTAAAAGCTAATAAATTCTTAAATCGACTAATCGATTAGTGTTTAAGGAGTGTTTCAAGTATGGTGATTATTTAATTAGATCCATTTGCTTATCTAGCTAACTTGTTGGTGTCTAAAGAAAGAATTGGAGAGCCTTCCACCAATCTTAACACTTTTCTGGCCAATTAGATTAGTTCAAATTTTGAATTTGGATTGCTTAGTGTTTAATACACTACTGATGTCTTCCTTCATGCTAAAATGATTATTATTTCAAGAACCATAGTAAGTTTGTTGTACTATCCACAAGGCTTACCATGAGGACAGATATGATAATATCTTACTGCATTGAAAATATTTTACAGTATATTTGGTTTTATTGCTTTATTGTTCTATTCACAAGGGCAATATTATTCAAATATGACTGTATGAAAATGAAAGATTTTACTTAACTAAAGTATTATAGTTTGTTGTGCTATCCACAAGATTATAGATGTTTTAGAGGTAGGTTATGTTGAGAGTTGCAAGAGAATACAATTGGATAGATTTTCCTATCATTGAACTCAATAGAGTTTGTTGTGCTATCTATGAGACTTCTTTGAGGAATAAGGATCTAAACCCACTAAGAGATCAGTTTAGGATTTCTCATCTATCATAGAAAGGGCTATGATATATGATAAAATAATAGGAGTAATAACTAGAATAAAAGACCTCATCTAGTTATACATGTCAACATGAGTGATCTGCTTATATTATTGTTCTTAATTCATATAGATTAAAAAATTTGTATAATGGCTTCTTCACTCTCATTGTGCTACATCCTTAATACAAATAAGTTGACTGATCCCAATTATGTAGACTGGTTGAGAAACTTGCGCATAGTGTTTGTGCAAGAGAAGTTATCCTATATTCTAGATATATTTGATCCTGATCCAATCAGTGAAGATGCTTCAGAGGAAGAGAATGCCACATATAAGATGTGGCAAAATGATAGCATAATTGTCAAATGCATAATGCTGGTCTCAATGAGTAATGAATTATTGAGACAATATGAGGATATAAATTTATTTTTCATATTGTTTAATTTAAAAGAGCTATATGAAGAACAGAGTCGAACTGCTAGATATAAATTATCTAAGCAGTTGTTTCATACTCAGATGACTGAATGAACTTTGATTCAAAATCATGTGCTGAAACTAATTGACTTGATCACTAGATTGGATCAGTTAGCATGACAAGAAAAATGAGTATTAGCGATGGTAGATCAGCTGTCGCTAATAAATATTTTTATCGATGGCAATTAGTGATGATAATTTTATTATCGTTAATATTTTTTTTAATTTTTTTAAAAATTATTGGCAATGAATTCTTAATTATTAGTGACAGTATTTTCTCATCATTAATAAAAAATATTTTTTTAATATTATTAGCCATCAAAATTTTTTTATTTATTAAAATTATTAGCAATGGTAGAAAAATTATTACCTACAGCAAGTGTCGTCGCTAATAACCATTAGCATCGGCATGTCCATCATAAAAAAGTAAAAAAAAATTATTTATTATAATTATTAGTGTTGGTGTCAAAAGTATTAGAGATGGCAAATTTCATCACTAATAATTATTAGTAATGGAACTATTAGCGACAAAACATCCATCACAAAAAGAAAAAGAAATTTTTATTCTATTTTTCTCTTGTTGGGTATAAAATAATCCCAGTCGAAGTTCGTAAGAGGCCAACCCTCTCAGGACTCTTCCAGCTTCCGACTTTGTGTGACGTCTTTCTGAACTCTCCCGACCGTCCGAGCTTCCACAGTACCATCCAGACTCCTCCAGCAGTCGACCTTCCACAGTGTCTTCCAGATTTCTCCAACGGATGAACTCCTATCGTACCATCCAGACTTCTCCAATAATGAGCTCCTTCATTCATCTATCAGACCATTTCAAATGCTCTCTGGGCTTCACTATCAACTGATTTTCTACAGTGATTGACTACTCTTCGAATCTCTTCCAGACTTCCTCCTGTCACGATCGACTATACTCCGAGCTTCTTCCGAACTTCATCAATGTCCGAGTTTCTCCAGCAGCAGAACTTCTATAATAGCCAGACTCCATCTAAGTTTCTATGGTGGTCGACTGCCTTTCGAATTTCTTCCGAGCTCCTATAAGAATCGGACTCCGTTCGAACTTCTGCAGTGGATGGATCCAGACAAACTTCTACAATGGATGGGCTCCAGCAGTCGGATTTCTACTCTGAACTTCTATTGCAAGCAGACTTCATCCGAGCTTCTACAATGAGTGATCTCCATCCAGACTTCCACGACAACCGATCTCCATCCGAGCTTCTACAATGAGCGGTCTCCCTCTGGGCTTCCACGGCAATCGATCTCCATTCGAGCTTCTACAGTAAGTGATCTCCTTCCAGACTCTTACAAGAACCAGACTCCATCTGAACTTCTACAGCGGATGGATTCCAGATGAACTTCCACAATGCCTTTCGAATTTCGCTATCGGTCGACCTTCTGTTGGACTCCTCATGCAACCGAACGTTAACCCATCTGCAATCTCGAAGACATCCGACCTTCTCCTAGATTGCTATGACAGAGAGCTATTTCGCTCCACCAGGCATCCCAACTGAGCTTTAGCCGTCTGGCTCAGACTCTCCGACGAGTCATGATAACAGACACCACTCCACTCTTCGTAACAAACTCCATGTGGCCCCACCACTCTCTGGCAAGTCACGACAACGGACACCACTCCACTCTCTATAACAAACTTCACGTGGTCCTGAATGGCCCACTACCAACCGAGCTTCAGCCGTCTGGCCCGAACTCCCTGACGAGTCACGACAACAAACACCACTCCACTCTTCGTAACAAACTTCACATGGCCCCACCACTCTCTGGCAAGTCGTGACAACGGACACCACTCTACTCTCTGTAACAAACTCTACGTAGCCCCAAACGGCCCACTACCAGGCAGTTATGGACGTCGCTATCAATCGGTTACGCTCTCCCATCTATAAAAGAGACCCCCCAGATACGTTCTCTTCTAAGCTCTAAACTCCATCTCAAAACTCTGCTAAAATCTCATTCGAGTACTCCATTTCTGTTGAAGCAGAGTACTGACTTGAGCATCGGAGGGTCTTACTGGAGCACCCCCAACTCCGATTTAGACTTTCTTTGTAGGTCCCGACGGCGGCCGCGATCTCCTCGACCCTAGCTTCTCCGGCATCGACAAAATTTTGTACCAACATCTCTAAATATAATATAATTTTAAAATTAAAATTTTTTTCACTATTTATTATCTAAATAATTATTGTTAGAGTATCATCACAAAAGACTACCTCAATCCAATGACCCTAGGTATGTTGATCATTAAAATTTGATTTCAATGACCATGAATGACTGTATAATGATCTGATAGATAAAGACCACAGATTGATTCAAAAATTTATAATGATGATCTTGATGATATTTTTAGTATACTATTAAAATTTTAATTCAATCAGATATTATTATTATGATCAATTTAGCACAGGATGATTTGGACTGTTAAATAAAAATTGAGTGATCAAAAGGCCAAACGACATCCGATTATAATATAATTTTTTAGATAAATGATTTTTACTACTACTTTGATCATTTGTATGGTGGTGATACTAAAATTTAAACTATACATATATGAATGATCCAAAACTATATATCTCTTGATACTCATTCTTAAAGTCCTTAAGTAATTATACTTATGCTTTTATAAGATCTGCTTAACATGGATGGTTCATATACATATTGTTGGTGCAAATATCCACCTGCATCGGAGAAGCTGGAGTCGAGGGAGTCGCGGTCGTCGTTAGGACCTGCAAAGGAAGTCTAAACCGGAGTTGGGGTTGCTCCGGCAAGACCCTCCGATGCTCAAGTCAGTTCTTTGCCTCAACAAGAATGGAGTGCTCGAACGAAAATTTTAGCAGAGTTTTTGGGATAGAAATTAGAGCTTAGAGAATAACATATCTGGGGTCCCCCTTTTATAGGCGGAGGGTGCAACAGACTGATAGCGATATTTGTAACCGTCTGGCAGTGGGCCGCTCGGGGTCAGGAGGAGTATGTTGTGAAGAGTAGTGGAGTGGAATCGTGGCCATCACCGGGACCTGCCACGTGGAGTCTATTGTGGGGAGTGGAGCGACGTCTGTTGTTGCGACTTGCCAGAGGGTGGAGGAGCCGTGCGGTATCCATCGCAGGAAGTGGAGCAGAGTCGTGGCCATTACTGTGGTCTGCCAGGGAGTGATGGAGTCATGTGGGATCCGTCACAAGAAGCAGAGCAGAGTCGTGGCTGTTACTGAGGCCTGTCAGGGAGTGATGGAGCCACGTGGGATCCGTCGTAGGAAGTGGAGCAGAGTCGTGGCCATTACTGTGGCCTGCCAGGGGGTCCGGGCCTGTCGACCGAAGTTAGGTTGAGGTGCCTGGCGGAGAGAGGTAGCCATCCATCTGAGAGGAGCTCGGATGTTGCAAATCCTATTGGGTGCCTTGGGCGTTAAGGCTGCAGGCGAGGACCACTTGCTGTAGGAGCTCGGTCAGAGGCTTTCCGCAGATGCAGTCCGGTTTCATGCAGACTTCGACAGAGGGTCGACCAGCGGTGGATGTCAGATGGTGCTGGAGAGGTTCATCCGCCGGAGGGGTCCAACTACTAGATTCTGTGAGCATGGCATTTGCCTGCTTATAGAAGTTCGATCGGAGTCCGATCTCTGTAGAAGCCCAGATGGGGATCATTTATCGAGGAGTCTCGGCAAAGGCCTGTCTACAACAGAAATTCGAAAGGAATTCATCCATAATGGAAGCTCGGGTGAAGGCTTACAGTGGGAATCCGGCACGGACCGCTCGTGGTAGAAATTTGAAGTAGATCGTTTGTAGCGGAAACTCAGAGTGGGTCTCTTGCAGTAGAAGCTCAGAGTCCGGCCCTTGTAGGAGTTCGGGGTGAGATCTAACTGTAACAAAAATTTAGGGTGGAAGTCCGGCTCCCATGGGAGCCCGGACGAAGTCTACCTGCAGTTGGAGTTGAGGGCGAAGTCTGACTAGCGCAGGAGTCCGGATGAAGTCTTCCTGCAGTTGAAGTCGGGGATGAAGTCCGGCTCCCGTAGGAGTCCAGATGAAGTCTTCCTGCAGTCGGAGTCGGGGATGAAGTCTGACTCCCGTAGGAGTCCGGATGAAGTCTACCTGTAGTTGGAGTCGGGGACGAAGTCCGGCTCCCGTAGGAGTCCGGGCGAAGTCTTCCTGCAGTCGGAGTCGGGGATGAAGTCTGGCTCCCGTAGGAGTCCGGATGAAGTCTACCTGTAGTTGAAGTCGGAGATGAAGTCCGACTCTCGTAGGAGTCCGGATGAAGTCTACCTGCAGTTGGAGTCAGGGATGAAGTCCGGCTCCCGTAGGAGTCCGGGCGAAGTCTTCCTGCAGCCGGAGTCAGGGATGAAGTCTGGCTCCCGTAGGAGTCCGAATGAAGTCTACCTGCAGTTGGAGTCGGGGACAAAGTCTGGCACCCGTAGGAGTCTAGATGAAGTCTACCTGCAATTGAAGTCGGGGATGAAGTCCGACTCCCATAGGAGTCCGGCTGAACTCTACCTGCAGTTGGAGTCAGGGATGAAGTCCGGCTCCCGTAGGAGTCTGGGCGAAGTCTTCCTACAGCCAGAGTCGGGGACAAAGTCCAGCTCCTGTAGGAGTCCGGATGAAGTCTACCTGAAGTTGAAGTCGGGGATGAAGTCCGGCTCCCATAGGAGTCCAGATGAAGTCTACCTGCAATTGAAGTCGGGGATAAAGTCCGGCTCCCGTAGGAGTCCGGATGAAGTCTACCTGCAGTTGGAGTCAGGGACGAAGTCCGGCTCCCGTAGGAGTCCGGGCGAAGTCTTCCTGCAGCTGGAGTCGGGGATGAAGTCCGGCTCCCGTAGGAGTCCGGATGAAGTCTACCTGCAGTTGAAGTCGGGGACGAAGTCCGGCTCCCATAGGAGTCCGGATGAAGTCTACCTGCAATTGACGTCAGGGACGAAGTCCGGCTCCCGTAGGAGTCCAGTTTAGAAGGTGGTCGATCATCGTGGAAACTTGGGTGGAGTCCGTCCGTCGTGAAGAATCCGGTCGATGCTGGTGGGGGCTTATCCGTCGGCAAAACTTGGGAGTGTTGCGGAGGCTCGACCGCCAGAGAGGTTCGAAAAGATATCACCGAAGGTCGAAAGTCGGTAGAATCCCCGGAGGGTCACTCCTATCACGAACTTCGGTTGGGGGGTATTTTATACTCAACACCAGTCCCCCTAATTTCGAGTTCGAGTTTTGAATGAAGGAAGTACAGAAAAATTTTCATAGCCGAAGTTGTCCCCTTGAATCCTGTGCACGATCGCCCTCAGATATTCTGGCATTTAATGCGCGCGTGCTGGAGTCTTTTCAAATCGGGGCGATCCGAAGGGACCTTTCAGAATTTTCACTGGAGCGTTGGCCCAGGTACGGTGCAGTAATAACTCTGTCAGCTGTCAGCCGCTTTTAGCCACCTGCGGTGGCGAGTGGGACACGTGGCGAGCGTGGGTCGGCCTGGGGAGATCCGCGATCATTATAGCGTCGGATCCCAGGGTCTATTTAAACCCGCCTTTCCACCTTCAGGAGTCTCATTCCACCTGAGAGTTCTGTCGGTGTCTGCCGTCTCTCCGAGAGCTCTGACCCTCGTTGGCGTCCACCTTGGCCCTAAGCGTTCTTCGAGTCATCCCTGTCCTCGCCCCTCTGCATCCTTTGGAGCGACCTAGGTTAGTCTCAGAACTTTCATTTCTCTTCTTGCCATCTAGGTGCCCTTTCTCCTCCATTTTCCTTCCGTCGCATTCTCCTTGTTTGGTCCCCCGCAACCTTTTGCCTCTTATTTCGCCTGATTTTTTCAGGATTTTTAGGGTCCTTATTTGAGATGTCTTCTAGCACCTCCGCCTTTAGTGGTTCCGAGAGTTCGTCCGCCTCAGCCCCCCAGAACCCTCATACTGTAGACGAACCCTCATCTAGGGTTGGGTCTCGCTCGATTTTTATGTCGGGCACCATTCCTTGTTCTCTGACTCCGGATGAACTTTTACTGATAAGGGTTCAGTATGGAGTTCCTCCAGAGTATGATCTAGAGCTTCCTGGTCCTGCCGATCGGGCTAGCACCCCCCCACCCGGCCGTTTCTGCCTGTACCAGGAGGCCTTCCGTGTCGGGCTCCGTCTTCCGCTTCCGCCCTTTGTCGTCGCTCTTTTTTATTTTTTAGACATTTCTTTGGCTTCAGTTGCATCGAATTCCTTTAGGTTTCTGATAGGGTTCCTCTCCCTTTGCCACGTAGTCGAAGTTCAGCCATCTTTTTCTTTGTTTAGGTATTTTTACACCTTCAAGCGCCACCCCTTGGCAAAAGACTGGTGGTATTTCTCCCCCCATTTTGGCAAGAAGGGGTTGCTGAAAGGTGCTCCCTCTTCAATTCATAATTGAAAGGGGAAGTACCTCTTCGTCCAATGCCCGACCTTGAGGCTGGGATTGCCCCTTTGGGACTCCCTGAGGGACTCTGTCCGTCGGGCTCCTAGCCTGGGGGAGGACGACCTTCAGGCCGCCCGGAGGCTTCTTGGTTATTCGGCTCCTTCCCTTCCCAACCTTCTGAAGGAGCTGTTTTTGTTCAACATCGGCTTGAGCCCCCTGGATCCTACGAGTATCCCATCTTTCCTTTCCTCTTCTTTTCTCCTGCTCTGCTTCTCTCTCTCTCTCTCTTTTTTTTTTTTTTTTTGCGTGTCACTTCTTCCTTTTTCACCCCATCACTGATCTTTTTTTTTTCTCTCTTCTTTTTTTTTTTTTTTAGGAATGGACGCGAAGCAGCACGGATGCTCGCCAGGGGCCTCAAGGCTTACAAAAGAAAAGGTGTCGCAGCCTCCAGATCGGCAAAGAAGGCCAGAACGGAGGAGACGAGCTCGGCCATGCCTGCCCAGGTGGCCCTCGCGGTCGACGTTCCATCAGACACCGAACCTCTGGCTCCCCAGACCTCTTCAGGAGTTCCCCCGCTGAGGTTCCCGCTTCGGGGGCCCGCTTCGAGGAGGTGCCAGGGGTTGAGAGGGGGAGGAGAAGGAAGTCGGTGGCCCGCAGGGTGAGTAGCCGTCGAGCCACCATCAGAGAGTCCCACGGTTCCAAAGAAGAGCCGGGGAGAATCCCTTTAATGACAGGGACCTGATAAAGTGACTGGTCGATGGCTGCATCCTGCCCGAAGTCGTCCAGAGGATTGTTCACGTCAATCCCGAACAGCGGGTTTGGGACTCCTTAGGGTCCTTTCTCGAGGTGAACAGATTCACTTCCCTTCTTCTCCTCGCACCTTCATTTGATTAATTCTTCAACTTTCATTCTGATCTCCTGGCCGCCCTTGTAGATCGGGCACCAGCTCCTTGCCAACATCGAGGCGATGAATCAGGCGAGGAGGGACGCCATCCAGGCGGAGGAGGATCACTGGGCCGAGGCCGCCCGCCTCAAAGAAAAAGCTGCCGAGCTAGCCAACCTCCAAGAGGTCCTCGAGCAAGAAAAGCAGACCTCGGAGGAGACGATGAGGAAGGTGGAGGCCGAGGTCGCAAATTTGATGGAGCAGATTTTGGTTCTGGTCTCAGAGGCCAGGGTCTTAGCAGTGGAGGAGTTCAAGGCCTCTGCAGAGATGAGGGACCTGAACGTCAAGTTTGGCCAATAAGCATTCATCAAAGGGTTCGAGCTCTGTCAAGAGAAGGTGGTCAAAAAATTTTCGAGCTCGACCTCAGCTTCTTGGATGAGGTGTCTGAAGACGAAGCCGGGCCTTCTCCCACTGCCACTGCAGCGACCCTTCTAAGAACACCGAGCTCCCCAACTGCTATTTCAGAGGTCTGAGACCTCTGACCTTGTATTTTTCTTTTATTGCAAATTTTTTTTTCTCTTTTGTCTTTAAAAAACATTCAATCAATAAAATTGGGTTCCTCCTTATGGAGGGCTTCTCCACTCTACTCCCTCTTTTTTTTGTTTTTCTTTCTGCAATGAGACGTGCCTTGATGCTTTTATCTCCCGATGGCAGTGTCCTGCCGAAGTGCTTCCCTTGCCACAGGGGATTCTGCTGAAGTCCACGATCCAACGTCTGAAGAAGAAAGTTCATCATTTAACAAAAGGGGCGAAGGAGATGGAGGGCGAACTTCGCAGGTTG
>NC_025999.2:40329596-40349442 GCF_000442705.2 Elaeis guineensis
GAGTGCCCGGAGGTTTGAGAGGGGGAGGAGAAGGAAGTCGGTGGCCCGCAGGGTGAGTAGCCGTCGAGCCACCATCAGAGAGTCCCACGGTTCCAAAAGAAGAGCCGGGGGAGAATCCCTTTAATGACAGGGACCTGATAAAGTGACTGGTCGATGGCTGCATCCTGCCCGAAGTCGTCCAGAGGATTGTTCACGTCAATCCCGAACAGCGGGTTTGGGACTCCTTAGGGTCCTTTCTCGAGGTGAACAGATTCACTTCCCTTCTTCTCCTCGCACCTTCATTTGATTAATTCTTCAACTTTCATTCTGATCTCCTGGCCGCCCTTGTAGATCGGGCACCAGCTCCTTGCCAACATCGAGGCGATGAATCAGGCGAGGAGGGACGCCATCCAGGCGGAGGAGGATCACTGGGCCGAGGCCGCCCGCCTCAAAGAAAAAGCTGCCGAGCTAGCCAACCTCCAAGAGGTCCTCGAGCAAGAAAAGCAGACCTCGGAGGAGACGATGAGGAAGGTGGAGGCCGAGGTCGCAAATTTGATGGAGCAGATTTTGGTTCTGGTCTCAGAGGCCAGGGTCTTAGCAGTGGAGGAGTTCAAGGCCTCTGCAGAGATGAGGACCTGAACGTCAAGTTTGGCCAATAAGCATTCATCAAAGGGTTCGAGCTCTGTCAAGAGAAGGTGGTCAAAAAATTTTTCGAGCTCGACCTCAGCTTCTTGGATGAGGTGTCTGAAGACGAAGCCGGGCCTTCTCCCACTGCCACTGCAGCGACCCTTCTAAGAACACCGAGCTCCCCAACTGCTATTTCAGAGGTCTGAGACCTCTGACCTTGTATTTTTCTTTTATTGCAAATTTTTTTTTCTCTTTTGTCTTTAAAAAACATTCAATCAATAAAATTGGGTTCCTCCTTATGGAGGGCTTCTCCACTCTACTCCCTCTTTTTTTTGTTTTCTTTCTGCAATGAGACGTGCCTTGATGCTTTTATCTCCCGATGGCAGTGTCCTGCCGAAGTGCTTCCCTTGCCACAGGGGATTCTGCTGAAGTCCACGATCCAACGTCTGAAGAAGAAAGTTCATCATTTAACAAAAGGGCGAAGGAGATGGAGGGCGAACTTCGCAGGTTGAGGGAGAGCCACTCTGAGGCCACCTACTTTCGAAACCTCCACGTGAAGGGGATCATGGAGTACAGTCGGAGGAAAGTGAACTTTGAGAAGGAGCTCGAGGAACATAAGAAGCATGCCAGTGACCGATCTTGGGCCCAAGCTGCCAAGATCAGCTCTCTCAGAGTGGAGCTGTCGGCTGCACAAGAGAGGATTAGCCAGTTGGAAAGAAGCTCGTCCTGGCTTTCGACTCAGGCCGACAGCGATCAGGAATGGTCGAAGAAGTTCTCCGACCTTCAGCAATAGATCCAGGATGCCGAGGTGAGTTATAACGCGTACCGGGCCGACTGGTGCAAGCAGGTGGATGACTATAGGGGGAAGCTCAGGATGGCGACCGACGAGGTTGCCCGCCTTCAAAGGCAGCTAGCTGAAGGAGCTCAGTTTGCTCCCGTTCGGGATCTCGATGAACTCCAATCCCTGAGAAGAACCGTAGAAGAGCTATCTGTCGTCCTTAGGGAGGGGAAGGCCGAACTGCAGCAATTGAAGATCCAGCTGGTATACGAGCAGCGGGCAATCAAGGACGCAGAGGCAGAATCTGCGATCCTGAGAAAAAGACGTCGAGAGGCGGAGAATGAAAGCTAGTGGCTTCATCGGAGATATATGGAAATGCTAATGAGAGAAAAAGAATTGGAAGAAGAAGTCGAGAGCTTAAGGCACTCCCTGATGAGGGTCGAAGCCAAAAGTTCGAAGTCGAAGGAAGTCGGGCCCCCTTAGGGCTCTTTTTGTCTTTCATCCTTCTAAGTGTCTTCTTTTGCCGCTTGTCTGTTTGTTGTCGTTGTTGTTGTTGTTGTTGTTTTTTTTTTTCCGGCCTTCCAGGCTCTGTAACGCATATTTTGCTAATGAAATGAAAAGGTCTTTGTTACCTTACCCGTACGTCATGTTGAATTGTCGTGCGTCGGACTTCTTTCATTTTTGTCCCGTATGATGTCGATGTTGTTCGAAGGTTCCTTGTTCATCTTTGTATTAGGTCATCATTATCGAGTTTCTTGTGCTTTTGATTGGTTCGGTGTCGACACCGCTTGGAGGTTTCTAGCCATCGCCATGTTGATTTGCCTTTTTGTTCGTGACCGTAGATCTTACTTTCTCTTCCTCTTTTTTCATGGAGATGAGGTCCTTTGTGCTTTTAGTGTAGTTTGGCCTCCATTTTTCGTTAGGGTAGCCCACCGCTGTTCCTTCACATTTCCCTCCTTCTTTTGGGCAAGGGTTCTCCCTAGCTTTTCACGGAGTCGCAGTAGTGTAGAAGAGCCGTCGAGAGGGTTTTCTTCTTTCTCATCAGGTCTCGAATGGTCGGACCTTAATTGGTGTTAGGATGGAGTTCTTCCCCTATTTCTGATGTGATCGGTTTCAGCTCAGGTTAGGACGAGGTTCTCCTTCTGTTCCTAACAGGGCAGCAGGGGCACGTATGGGTGCTGTATGGCCTCTCCCCCCATCCGATCTGCAAGTAACCGGGCCTTCGACCTTGCTCATGTTTGGGCGAGGTTCTCCTCCTGTCCCTAACATGACTGTGGGGGCGCATATGGGCGCTGCGTGGCCTCTCCCCCCATCCGATCTACAAATAACCGGGCCTTCGACCTTGCTCATGTTAGGGCGAGGTTCTCCTCCTGTCCCTAACATAGTTGTGGGGGCGCATATGGGCGCTGCATGGCCTCTCTCCCCATCCGGTCTACAAATAACTGGGCCTTCGACCTTGCTCATGTTAGGGCGAGGTTCTCCTCCTGTCCCTAACATGGCTGTGGGGGTGCATATGGACGCTGTGTGGCCTCTCCCCCCATTCGGTCTACAAATAACTGGGCCTTCGACCTTGCTCATGTTAGGGCGAGGTTCTCCTCCTGTCCCTAACATGGCTGTGGGGGCGCATATGGGTGCTGTGTGGCCTCTCCCCCCATCCGGTCTAAAAATAATCAGACTTTCAACTTTGCCCACATTAGGGTTTGTTTTCATTGTCCGAAGGGGTCGTCCCCTATCATTACAAGTCCATTCCAAAAAGGGAAAGATGTGCAAGTCTGAAAGGAATCTTTATTTAAAGTGGGATCGTTCGCAATACATTTACAAGTTTTTCAAATCTCAGGGTTGTAGAAGGTCTGCTTCCTGTCAAGGTCCTCCAGAGATGGAGTTGATGATCTCAATTGGAGGCCGATCTCTGGGCTGCTCTTCCCTCCTCGATGGCTCAGGCTGCGACAGGGCCCTTGGTCGATCCTCTCTACCCTCAGGCCGGTGTCGAATGAACCTGTCGAGCCGACCTCGTCTGATGAGCTCTTCGATTTTGTCTCGGAGCTGAATGCATTCCTCCATGTCGTGGCCGTGGTCACGATGGTAGAGGCAGAACTTATTAGGATTGCGCTTCCCAGGGTGCGTACGCATCCTTTCTGGCCTTGGGAGCTGCTCTCTGACTTCCATCAGCACCTGGGTTTTAGATGCATTGAGGGGGGCATAGCTGCGGAATCTCCCTGGGGGAGAGCCCCACCGAACCTGGTGCTCCGGGCTTCTCTGCTTGCGTGCTCGGGGAGGGGTCTGGGCGCGCTTGTGCCCGGAAGGAGTTCGAGAATGTGGCCGAACTTCTCTCGACCCCTTTTCGACTGCGGGCCTACTCGAGTCTCCCGCCTGCTGCTCTCTCGCGGTCTCCTCGTCCTTCATCTTGAAGGCTTCTTCTGCTCGGGCGTACCCCTCGGCCTGAGCCAACAAATCAGCAAAATCCCTGGGGTACTTCTTTTCCAGGGAGAATAGAAGGTCGTTCTTCTGAAGGCCGCCTTTCAGAGCAGCCATCGCGACCGATTGGTCCAAGTTTCGGACCTCCAGTGCGGCGACATTGAAATGGTTGACGTAAGCCCGAATGGACTCTCCCTCCCTCTGCTTGATGTTGATGAGGGACTCCAAACTCTTCTGGAGATGCCGGCTGCTAACAAAATGAGCCACAAACTGGTGGCTCATCTGATCAAAGGAAAAGATGGTACCCGACTTCAGTGCCGAGTACCAGTTTCTCGCCGCTCCCTTCAAGGTGGATGGGAAAGCTCGGCACAGGATGGTGTCGGGCGTGCCATGAAGCAGCATCATTGTCCGGAAGGCCTTCAGGTGGTCAACTGGGTCCGAAGTCCCATCGTAGCTTTCAAACTGAGGGAGCTTGAAGTTCGGCGGGATCGGTTCCTGCATGATCATTTGAGAAAAGGGAGGGTCAGTACAAATGTCCTCACCATAAGCAGAGGGAGCGTGGCAGAGTTCTTCGATCCACCGGTTCATCTCTTGGAGCCTCCGGTCCAGAAAATCCTCTCGACTACGGGTCTCGAGGGTCTTCTGGCAGAATGGAGGTAGAGATCTTTCAGGGGTAGAATCGTGATCTGACTGAGGGCTCTCCACCCTCGGATTCATCTTTCCGGGAAAGACGGGGTGGCTGGCCCAAGTGGCCCATCCTACCGCCGGATTTTGGAGTTTTGGCAACGCTCTCTCCAGTCGCACTGATGCCTGCGGCTGCTGCTGCTGTTGTATGGCCTACACAGCTTCGGTGAGGCCTCTGACCTACTGCACCAGTAGGTCGAATTGCTCCATGCCAGCCACCATTGTCGGAGGAGGAGGAGGAGGCTGGGAAACTGGAGGTGAGGTCGGAGCCTGAGATCTGGCCACGGAGGCTATGGATCGCCATGTGGATGCTTTGTGGGGAGGCATCGGGTGAAGACCTAGTGGTGGAAGGAGGAGAGGACGTCGAAAAAGATGACCGGAGGTGGTCCCGTTGAGCACTCCTTTAAGAACAAGGGTACTACGAAGGTTCAGCCCTTCCTCCAGCGCCAATCCTGTTGGTGCAAAAATCCGCCTGCATCGGAGAAGCTGGAGTCGAGGGAGTCGCGATCGTCATCGAGACCTGCAAAGGAAGTCTAAACCGGAGTTGGGGTTGCTCCGACAAGACCCTCCGATGCTCAAGTCAGTTCTCTGCCTCAATAAGAATGGAGTGTTCGAACGAAAATTTTAGCAAAGTTTTTGGGATAGAAATTAGAGTTTAGAGAATAACGTATCTGGGGTCCCCCTTCTATAGGCGAAGGGTGCAACAGATTGATAGCGATGTTTGTAACCGTCTGGCAATGGACCGCTCGGGGTCAGGAGGAGTTTGTTGTAAAGAGTAGTGGAGTGGAATCATGGCCATCATCGGGACCTGCCACGTGGAGTCTGTTGCGGGGAGTGGAGCGGCGTCCATTGTCGTGACTTGCCAGAGGGTGGAGGAGCCGTGCGGTATCCATCACAGGAAGTGGAGCAGAGTCGTGGCCATTACTGTGGTCTGCCAGGGAGTGATGGAGCCACGTGGGATCCGTCGCAGGAAGTGGAGCAGAGTCGTGGCCATTATTGAGGCCTGCCAGGGAGTGATGGAGCCACGTGGGATCCATCGTAGGAAGTGGAGCAGAGTCGTGGCCATTACTGTGGCCTGCCAGGGGGTTCGGGCCTGTTGGCCGAAGTTCGATTGAGGTGCCTGGCGGAGAGAGGTAGCCATCCATCTGAGAGGAGCTCGGATGTTGCAAATCCTATTGGGTGCCTTGGGCGTTAAGGCTGCAGGCGAGGACCACTTACCGTAGGAGCTCGGTCAGAGGCTTTCCGCAGACGCAGTCTGATTTCGCACAGACTTCGACAGAGGGTCGACTGACAGTGGATGTTGGATGGTGCTGGAGAGGTTCGTCCATCGGAGGGGTCCAGCTACTGGATTCCGTGAGCACGGCATTTGCCTGCTTATAGAAGTTCGGTCAGAGTCTGATCTCCGTAGAAGCCCGGATGGGGATCATTTGTCGAGGAGTCTCGGCCAAGGCCTGTCTGCAACAGAAATTCGAAAGGAATTCATCCATAATGGAAGCTCAGGTGAAGGCTTACGGTGGGAATCCGGCACGGACCGCTCGTGGTAGAAATTTGAAGTAGATCATTTGTAGCAAAAACTCGGAGTGGGTCGCTTGCAGTAGAAGCTCGGAGTCTAGCCCTTGTAGGAGTTCGGGGTGAGATCTACCTGCAACAGGAATTTAGGGCAGAAGTCCGGCTCCCATGGGAGCCCGGATGAAGTCTACCTGCAGTTGGAGTCGGGGGCAAAGTCCGGCTCCCGCAAGAGTCTGGATGAAGTCTTCCTACAGTTGAAGTCGGGGATGAAGTCCAACTCCCGTAGGAGTCCGGATGAAGTCTTCCTACAGCCAGAGTCAGGGACGAAGTTCGGCTCCCATAGGAGTCTGGATGAAGTCTACCTGCAGTTGCAGTCGGGGATGAAGTCCGGCTCCCATAGGAGTCCGTGTGAAGTCTTCCTGCAGTCGGAGTCGGAGATGAAGTCCGGCTCCCGTAGTAGTCCGGATGAAGTCTACCTACAGTTGAAGTCGGGGATGAAGTCCGGCTCCCGTAGGAGTCCGGATGAAGTCTACCTACAGTTGGAGTCGGGGATGAAGTCCGGCTCCCGTAGGAGTCCAGGCGAAGTCTTCCTGCAGCCGGAGTCGGGGACGAAGTCCAGCTCCCGTAGGAGTCCGGATGAAGTCTAACTGCAGTTGGAGTCGGGGATGAAGTCCGGCTCCCGTAGGAGTCCGGATGAAGTCTACCTGCAATTGATGTCGAGGATGAAGTCTGGCTCCCGTAGGAGTCCGGCTGAAGTCTACCTGCAGTTGGAGTCGGGGACGAAGTCCGGCTCCCGTAGGAGTCCGGGCAAAGTCTTCCTGCAGCCGGAGTCGGGGATGAAGTCCGGCTCCCGTAGGAGTCCGGATGAAGTCTACCTGTAGTTGAAGTCGGGGATGAAGTCCGGCTCCCGTAGGAGTCCGGATGAAGTCTACCTGCAATTGACGTCGGGGACGAAGTCCGGCTCCCGTAGGAGTCTGGATGAAGTCTACCTACTGTTGGAGTCGGGGACGAAGTCCGACTCCCGTAGGAGTCTGGGCGAAGTCTTCCTGCAGTCAGAGTCGGGGATGAAGTCTGGCTCCCGTAGGAGTTCGGATGAAGTCTACCTACAGTTGAAGTCGGGGATGAAGTCTGGCTCCCGTAGGAGTCCGGATGAAGTCTACCTGCAATTGAAGTCGGGGATGAAGTCCGGCTCCTGTAGGAGTCCGGATGCAGTCTAGAAGGTGGTCGATCATCGTGAAAACTTGGGTGGAGTCCGTCCGTCGTGAAGAATCCGGTCGACGCTGGTGGGGGCTTATCCGTCGGCAAAATTTGGGAGTGTTGCGGAGGCTCGACCGCCAGAGAGGTTCGGAAAGATGTCGCCGAAGATCGAAAGTCGGTAGAATCTCTGGCGGGTCACTCCTGTCACAAACTTCGACTGGGGGGTATTTTATACCCAACACATATGATTTGGATTTCATGATCATCACCATACAAATGATTAAAATAATAATAAAGATCATTTTTCTAAATGACCCTGTGGTTGTCTTGAGTCTCCGTCCACTAGATCCCAAGCCCCTCGGGTGCCTCCCACCTCTCCAAGCCCCGGCCACCTCCTCGAGCCCCCAGCCCACCTCCCTCTGGCTGCTTCTGATCCCCTCTTTGCCCACCGTCAGATGCTGCTTTCTCGAGCTGCCGACCACCTTCCCATACCCCAAGCCCCCGGCCTACCTCCCCTCGACCGCCTCCCTGAGCCCCAAGCCCCCGACTACCTGCCCGATCCACCTCCCCCTGACCACCTCTCTGAGCCTCCATCTGTCAAATCCCAAGTCCCTCGACCGCCTCCCTCCTCCCCAAGCCCCCGACCTACCTCCCTCCAATCGAGTCGTCGATTATCAGTATGTGATGGTTTAATCTTTTGGATCTTTGTTTTTAGTGGTTTCTTGTTATTTTGTTTAGTGGTTTATTATTGTTCAGGTGTTAATATATAGAGTGGAGACTTATAGTGATAACATGGTTGGATTGCAGTCAAAAGAGTTATTGGGTAATTCCATACTGCTGATTCATGTATCATGATTCTGAAAATTTGATGTAGAGTTTTATTTTTAAAGTTTCATTATTCATATGTGTATGCTTTAATATTTTATTTTTTTTATCCATTAGCTAGTTTCACATACACACTATCTTCTTTATGTTATCAGACCTTGTTTTGTATCCAAGGGCTTAGATTAATATTTGCTTGTCCATGATTCTACAAATAGTTCTCATGCTTGTAGATTAACCAAGTTGAGTACATGCATTCAAGGGCCTGGTCATAAAGCAAATCAGGTACATTATTATATTACACTGGCTTTCTTAGTGTTTAAGAATATAAATTGCATTTGTTGGTTTGATGTTGCAGCAAAACTTGTATCCTTTTATGAATAAGTTAGTGTCAAGATTTTGATTCATCCTACTTGATATAGATTGATATTGTTGAACAGCAAATTTTCACTTGTTATGTATTAATGTCTTCTACTTCTTAAATCTAAATATCTTGATATTAGTTTTTGCATGTCCAATTTGATTGATTCTCTAATATCAATTAATGTCGATTGTACCTTGAACTGCTTGACATGTTTAATGATTAGAATAAGAAATAATCTTGGATTGCTTGAAATAATTTATGAATGCAAGAATGAAAATTCTTGTATAGTCAAATTTTTGAAGGAGAATTTCTACATCTTCAAAGAAAATTCATTTTTACAGGATTTACTTTTTGACAATGAGACCATAATTTTATTTGACATTTTCTTGCCTTGACCTTAGATAACTTAAATAAAAAAAAATAAAAAAATATAGCTAGTCAAGAATATGCTATATCTATCCTTGCAAGATTAGATCTATTTTAGAGCTTTTTTTTGACAAAGAATGATAGTTTTGACCATTTGAAATAAGAAAGGACATCAAAGAGTGTTCTCAGCCATTGATGCCACATGCATGCTTTCTTATTAACTTTAAGCAAGCAGTGCCCTCATTTAATGGCTGGCTTTCAGTTGTTCATTCTAATACTTGGATAGTTTCTACACCTTAATAATAGTCTAAGTTTTTATCCAGCATAATTTATGGAGCAAATCAGCTCATTATGGTTCAGTGAACAAAATAATAGAATGTACTATAAAATCAAAGTATAAAAGTGCCACCGATCACCTTAAAATATTTAAAAATTCTATATGCTTCACTTCTCTTTTTATCCCTTTCTTATTTGTGCCCCTTTCTCTTAGCTATCCTTGTGATCTTTCAGCTATTTCACTTTAATATAAATATGAAGAATAGTTTGTTTTGATCTATTCTGCATTTCAATGACTTAACAAATATCTACTATTAACAGTTATGCTCATTTAGTTTTCTACAAAAAATTATGTTAAATAATTTAGATTCTTAATATAATAAAAGTAATATTTTTTATTTATAATTATGTTAAATAATTATTATTTTATTTATAATAGATTTTAAAAAATAATTTTAAAATAAATTTTAAAATATTTAATTATAATTTTTTAAAAAAACTATTAGCGATGGCATTAGTGATGGCATAATAGATTTTTTTAAAAAATAAAAAAATAATTAACGATGGCATTAGCGATGATTTACTATCACTAATAATTTTTCAAAAATTATAATTAAAAAAATAAAAAACTATTAGCAATGGTAGGCCATCGCTAATACCGTCATTAATAATTTTTTAAAATTATAATTTAAAAAATAAAAAAAACTATTAGTGACAGTATCTAATGCCATCACTAATTATCACTATTAGCGATGGCAAAATCGCCATCGCTAATAATGACAATTAGCGACTAGAATATTTTCATCGGATTTTTAGTGTGCAAATTGACTATTAGCGATGGCAATTAGCCATCGCTAATAGTCAATTTTTTTGTAGTGTATATTTTACAATGGATGCTAAACTCAATTAAGATCTCATACTCAAGTCTCTCCCAGGCTCCTCTCAGTTTGTAGTGAATTATCATGTGAACAAACTGGATACATCCTTATTAGATCTACTGAAAATATTAAAAATAGCTGAAAATCATATCAAGGGAGAGAAAGGCCCACTTTTGTTGATGGACAAGAAGAAATATAGTAAGAAGGGTTCAAAGAAAGGAAAAAATTGAATGCTAAAAGATGCACCTTCAAGAAGAAGAAGGCAAAGAATATCCCTGTGGACATGACCTATTAGCACTACAGCATAACGGGACATTGGAAGAAGAACTGCAAGAGTTTTTTTGTAAAGATGCAGGTGTAACACAGAAAGGTATGTGCATGATACATACTATATTTTCATTAAGTACTTCAGCCAATAATTCATGGGTCTTGGCTATCGTATATGGTTCTCATATCTGCAATTCATTGTAGAGGCTACTGATAATCAAAAGGCTGAAGAAAGATGAGTTCAAGCTCTTCAGTGCAAGTGGAGAATCAATCCCCGCTGGAGCTGTAGGGACTTACCTACCAAATCTACCATCGAAAAGAACTCTAGAATTAGAAGAATGTTACTATATGCCCAAGATCATTAGAAATATCATATCTATACCTCTTTTATTACATAATGGATATGAAATGAAACTTATGGGCAATGGTTGCTCCATATTTCATTCTAATGAATTATTTGGCAATGGGTATTTTGGATAATGGTCTTCTAATTCATCACTTAATGAAAATATTTTTCATATTGATGGAAATATGAAAAAGAAGAGAGAAGATATATATATATATATATATATATATATATATATATATATATATATATATATATATATATATATATATCATTTCTCTATCATTATTGCTTTAGTCATATTAGTGAATCAAGGATAAATAAGTTATATAAAGAGAAATTCTTTGAACCCTATTATTTTGAATCATATGGGACTTGTGAATCTTATCTCATGGGAAAAATGACTAAGTCTCCATTTTCTAGGCATGGAAAAAGAGCAAATGAGTTATTGGCCTTAGTACATTCAGATGTATGTGGATCCATGACAACTCAAGTCAGAGATGGATATTCCTATTTTATCATATTTACAGATGACTTATCGAGATATGGATATATGTATCTTATGAAACACAAATTTGAGACTTTTGATAAGTTCAAAGAATATCAAAAGATAGTCGAAAATCAAATTAGGAGAAGTATTAAAGTCCTTCAATCTGATTGAGATGGTGAATACTTATCCAGTAAATTCTTTGATCATCTTAAAGAAAGGGGTATTCTCTTTGAATAGACACCTCCTTATACACCACAATTAAATGGTGTAGCAGAAAGAAAGAATCATACTCTTATTGATATGATACGGTCCATGATGTGTTATGTTGATCTTTCAATATCTTTCTAAGAATATGCCCCAGAAATAGCCATTTATATTCTTAATAGAGTGCCTTCAAAGTGTGTTCCTAGCACTCCATATGAATTATGAAATGGAAGGAAGCGTAATCTTAAACATCTTAAGATATGGGGGTGTCTTGCTTATGTTAGAAATATTTTTGGACATAAGCTATGTACAAGGTTAGATTAATGTATTTTGTAGGATATCCTAAAGCAACTAAAGGATATTATTTCTACCATCCCATTGAACAAAAAATAATTGTCAGTAGGCATGCCATTTTCTTGAAAAAGAAACTCATCCAAGAAATGAAGGAACTAGATCTAGGGTTTCAGGATTAGATCTTGAAATTTTTTCAAGATCAGGCAGCGGAAGACTAAAATAAATTAAAATTTATTTTCTAAAATCAGAGAATCCCTAGATCTAAAATTCTATTACATGATTATTACATAGCATTAAATCAGAAATTAAAATATATAGAGCATGAACTATATGTTGATCATATCAACATGTTTCTATACTATATCTAATGTATGTATTAAACAATAGATCAGATCTATTACCTTGCAAGTTAGACATTCTAACCTTGCTGATTCGGGCTTGAAGATGATGTTGCAAACCGCACACGTGTTCGGTCTCTAGGAGTCATCCACATGAGCCCACGAATCTCGATCAGAAGTCCTGCTTCAGGAAATCAGCACAGTATGCTAGTACTGCGCTGATCCTTCTTCGATGGTTGATCAGGTGCCTTGTTCTTCTTAATTTGGGCTCTTTCAAAGATGAGAAGTAGAAGGAGTTTTAGATCTGAGATACTCTCAGAAAACTCAAGATGGAGGAAGGGAAGAGATGAAACTAACAACCCTAGAAGAAGACCCTCTTCTTCTTCTCTTTTTTCTCTCCTAGACACCCTGTCTTGTGTCTATTATATCTCCATGACCCAAAGGTCTTTCTCTCTAATTTTTGGATTCGCCAAAGATCTCTCAAATCTATATAATTTGCAAAATTTTCATGAAAAAACTCATTTTATAGAGAGAGATATGATAGAGTCCTTGTCTAGGTCAAATACCTAGTCAAGGCTTATCCAAACATGGCAAGATAAGGGGCGCCCAACTCTTGGGTGCCTCCTCCTTATTTTCATGCATGAACTACTATCAAAGGGTACACAATGTATGCCCTAAAAGTCATAAAAATCTCAAAAAAAAATTGGATAAATTTGATGCAAAAAGAAAAGAGTTTTGAATTTCTAAAACTCTATCTCATAGAATTTGAAATCCAAACTTATTCCTACTTTGATTTGATCCACAACCACTTTTCATGTATGAAAGAAGAGAGGAAACCTTTTAGATGTGGGAAAGACCTAGGAGAGGGCTTTTGTTGCACAAAATAAGAGGAGATTGGCGTGGAATAAGAGAGAGGGCATGGGGGGGCTTATGTGGTGCAAGGTAGAATCGTAGTCTTACTAGGATTCTATCTTATGACTTGTTTTAATTTGGTTTCTCAAACCAAATCAAACCAAAATTAGATCAAATCAATTAAAATAGGTTTTAACCTAATTAAGAATCTAATTTAATCAGATTTAATTAGATTTAAATCTGATTTAATTTTTTAATCAAATTAAAAATTAGGTAGACCCAAGTCCTAATTGAACTAGGACTAGTTTTTTTCTTGCACTTGGCTTATCCAATAAACCAATTGGACTTAATCCAATAAACCAATTGGACTTGATCCAATCAAGTTCAAATCAAATATAATTAAATTATATTTAATTAGACTTAATCTCAGCCCATTGGCTTAATCAAATTAAGCCAATTAGCAATCGAATTGCTAATCGATCCTCCTGCAACACTTGTACTAGGTTAAATATCAATCATATTGATCATTTAACCCTAGAATGATTCTTAATCGTTGATCAACCATCCGATCGGATCATGAACTTTAATGTGTGTGACTTTATAGATCCGAACCTAAGCCGATAGCATAGGAATAAATTTTTGTACCAATCGAAGTGACCATCTAGCAATGGTACCCGATGATCGGATAGGTCGAATGTATAGAACAACATCCTTAGAACCCATGTAGATATGGTTTTCATATAATTCATCCCCTTGACCAAAATGATCATAGGACACGTCAGAGTTCAACTCTCAACTCTGATTAGGTTGTCCATATTGTATTTCAAAATATCAAATCCATCTGATGGATTACTCTGGCCAAGGTTTTGCTAAATTGAAATACAGTGACTCATTCTTCTCCAACTCTTGGAGTGATCAATCCCATCTCGATCATATTTTGACTTAGCAAGTATTTGACTATGCCCAGAAGCCTTCCATCACTGAATTAGAAATTCAGTTAGTCCAGTACCAAAGCATAGTGAATTTCTTGCAAGTCACTGAGGTGATCTTAGGTCTATGGGATACTTATACCTATATCCCATCAGAGACATTCTCGACAGCAGAATGCTCTGAAGTTGGTCACGTTCAATGATGATGTACCCTTACATCTCACCTGTATGCCATACCAGTGTCTCCATACTCCTTGATTAAGAGGACAACCAACCCATATGGCCTACAGCGATCTATGCTCGATAGAAGCTGTCGTCCTTATTAACAGCCTATCATTTGGTCGTGAACAGTTTTAAGGACTAATCGATAAATTTTCTCTTTATCGAATTTGAATAGTCCTAAGGACTTCATCGTAACAATAGAGTTCATTAGAATGAAAGCTTATGATGAAAATGCCAAATATATTTTATTTATTAACAAATCAATTACAATACTTGATTGCTCAACTATCAATAGCTTGACGATTGGCTTTTGAGACATATTTTCCAACAACTCTCACTTGTCCTAAAGCCACTCGGTACAGTATCTAATACCCATCTTCGACTTGGAATTATCGAACTCCTTTATTGCCAGGGCTTTAGTGAAGGGGTCGGCTAGGTTCTCCTTTCCATCGATCTTCTGAATGTCGACGTCACCTTGATCCATGATTTCTCTGACCAGATGGAAGCGGCACAAAATATGCTTCGTCCACTGGTGTGCTTTGGGTTTCTTCACTTGAGCTATGGCACCAGTGCTGTCACAGTAGGGCAAGATCAAACCATCGAGGGAGGGTGCTACTTCGAGCTTGGTGATGAATTTCCTCAGCCACACAACTTCCTTCGCGGCATCTGATGCTGTGATGTACTCTGCTTCACAAATAGAGTCTGTCACAGTATGCTGCTTGAAACTCTTCCAGCAGATAGCTTCACCATTCAGAGTAAAGATATAATCCGACATGCTTCTGCTGTCATCATGGTCAGATTGAAAGCTGGAGTCTGTGAACCCCATAAGTTTCAGATCTGACTTGCCATAAACCAACCATTGGTCCTTAGTATTTCTCAAATACTTAAGGATAGCTTTAACCACTTTCCAGTGATTTTCTCTAGGATCAGATTGGTATCTACTCACTACTCCTAGTGAGTATGCCACATCTGGTCTTGTACATGTCATGACGTACATGATAAATCTCACGATCGAAGCATATGGGACTCTACTCATACTCTCTCTCTCTTCAGGAGTTGTCGGACAATTCTTCTTAGTGAGAGAAATTCCATGGTCTATCGGTAGATAACCCTTCTTGAAATTCTCCATGCGAAACCTCTTTAGCACAGTGTCTATGTACGTGGACTGGGATAACCCAAGCATCTTTTTAGATCTATTCCTATAGATCTTCATCCTTAGGATGTAGGATGCTTCACCCAAATCCTTCATGGAGAACTGCGATGACAACTGTTGGTGTAGAATTCCATCGAAATCGGAGTTGCTGGAGTCGAGATGACTGCGACCGCCATCGGGACCTGCAAGGAAAGTCTAAATCAGAGTTGGGGTGCTCCGGTAAGACCCTCCGATGCTCAAGTCAGTACTCTGCTTCAACAGAAATGGAGTGCTCGAGTGGAGATTTTAGTAGAGTTTTGAGATAGAGTTTTTGAGCATAGAGAGGAACATATCTGGGGGTCCTTATTTATAGACGAGAGCGTAACCGATTGACAGTGACATCTGTAACCATCTGGTGGTGGGTCGTTCAGAGCCACGCGGAGTTTGTTACAGAGAGTGGTGTCCGTTGTCGTGACTTGCCAGAGAGTGGAGCAGGGTAGCGGCCCTCATTGTGGCTTGTCAGAGAGTGGTGGAGCCACATGGAATCTGTTGCAGAGAGTGGAGTAAGGTAGCGGCCCTCGTCGTGGCTTGTCAGAGAGTGGTGGAGCTGCATGAAATTTGTTGCAAAGAGTGGAGCAGGGTAGCGGCCCTCGTCGTGGCTTGCTAGAGAGTGGTGGAGCCGTGTGGAATCCGTTGCAGAGAGTGGAGCAGGGTAGCAGCCCTCGTCGTGGCTTGCCAAAGAGTGGTGGAGCCACATGGAATCCATTGCAGAGAGTGGAGCAAGGTAGCGGCCCTCGTCGTGGCTTGTCAGAGAGTTCGGATCTGTCAGCTGAAGCTCGGCTGGAATGTCTGATGGAGTGGAATGGCTCTCTATCTCATCGATCTAGGAGAAGCTCGAATATTTTTGAGGTCGCTGACGAGTCTACTATTGTCGGAGGCCTTGGGTGTTGAGGCTACAGGTGAGAACCATCTGCTGTAGAGACTCGGATGAAGGCTTTCTATTGGTAAAGTCTGATAGGAGTCCAATTGCTAGGAAAGTCCGTCTGGGATTTGCCCGATGCGGAGGCTCGTTTGAAGATTATCCACCAGAGGAGTCTGGTTTCATGAGAAATCTAGCGGAAGGTCGGCCGGTGGTGGACTTCAGATGGCATTGGGGAGGCTCGTCTGCTGGAGGAGTCTGAGGGATCTGGAGGCAATCGACCGTTGTAGAAATCTAGCTGCTGGAGCCCATCCATTGCAGAAGCTCGTCTGGAATCCATCCACTGTGGAAGCTCGGACGGAGTCTGATTCTTGTAGAAGCTCATCCAGGATCCATCCACTGTGGAAGTTCGGATGGAGTCCGATTCTTGTGGGAGGCCGAAAGGAGGCCGCTTATTGTAGGGGCTCGATCGAAGATCAGTTGTCATGGGATCTCGGAGTAACGACCTGGTCGGTGGATCCTGCCCCATGGTAGAAGCTCGTCTGGGATCTGGCTACGAAGAAACTCGATTGAAGTCTACCTGTTATAGAAGTTCGGAAGAAATTTGTTTACAGTAGAGGCTCGAATGGAATTTGCTTATAGTAGATATATGGGGTAGACAGCCCGCTATAGGAATTTAGAGTAGATCGCTCGTAGTAGAAGTTTGGCTCTCGCGGGAGCTTGGTTGAGATCCGAAAGGTGGTCGACCACCATAGAAACTTGGATGGAGTTTGGTTACTGTAGAAATCTTGTTGTCGGAGAAGCTCGAATGCTGACGAAGTCCGAAAGAAGTTTGGAGTAGGGTCGTCCACGGTCGGAAGAAGTCCGGAAGGGATTCGGAGAATAGTTGATTACCGTAGAAGGTCGGCTGGCAGTGAGGCCCAGAGAGCTTTTGGGGCGGCCCAATAGATGAATGCAGAAGTTCATTATCGGAGAAGTCCGGACGGTCGAGGGGGTTCGGAGAGACGCTACACACAAGGTCGGAAGCTGGAAGAGCCCTGAAAGGGTCGGTCTTTTACAAACTTTAGTCGGGGGAGATTTCATACCCAACACCAGTCCCCCTACTTTCGAGTTCGGGTTTCGAATGAAGGAAGTATAGAGAAATTCTCATGGTCGAAGTTGCTCCCCTCGATTTCCACACTCGGTGGTTGTCAGATATTTTGACGTTCGGCATGCTGGTACTAGAGCCTTTTCGGAAAAGATTTCTTTTTTTTGGAATTTCCACTGGAGCGTGGCTCTAGGTATGGCGTAATAATGACTTTGTCAGCTGCCAGCCATTTCCAACAGTCTGTCTAGGTGAGTGGGACATGCGGCGAGTGCAAGCCGGCCAGAGGAGATCCACAATCATTATTGCGTCGGATCCCGGGGTCTATTTAAACACGTTCTCCTCCTTCAAGGGTTTCACTTTGCCTAAGAGAATCCCTCGGTTCCCCTCCTCTTTCCTGAGAGCTCCAGCTTCCCCTAGCATCCTCCTTGGCCTTAGGCATCCTCTGGGTCGACTTTCATCATC
This sequence comes from Elaeis guineensis, assembly GCF_000442705.2. NCBI lineage: Eukaryota > Viridiplantae > Streptophyta > Magnoliopsida > Arecales > Arecaceae > Elaeis > Elaeis guineensis. Next base: position 40,347,034 of record NC_025999.2, read on the forward strand.
CTTGCCGTCTTCCTGCACTCCTGGGGCCAATCTAGGTTAGTTCCGAAACTTCTTGTCATTTTCCTGCCCCTTCTTCTTCGTATTCTGTTCGTTTAGCTTCTTCGAGGGCTTGTTTGCTATTTTTCTCGATTTTTTGAGATTTTGTGGCTTCCATTTGATCCAAAATATCTTCTGATATCTCCTCTTCTAGCAGTTCTAGGAGTTCGTCAGCTCCAGTTCTCCAAAGTCCTTATACCGTAGACAAACCCGTAGCTAGGACCGAACCTTGTTTGGCCTTTGCGCCGGACACCATCCCTGGCTCCTTGACTCCGGATGAACTCTCACTAATAAAGATTCAGTATGGAGTTCCTCTGGAGTACGAGCTGGAGCTTCCCGGGCCAACTGACCGAGCTAGCGCCCCTCCTCCCAACCGCTTCTGTCTGTACCAGGAGGCCTTCTATGTCGGACTTTGGCTTCCACTACCATCTTTTGTCATCACTCTCTTTCATTTTCTGAACATTTCTCTAGTTTCCGTCGTGTCGAACTCCTTTAGGTTTTTGATAGAGTTTCTTTCTCTTTGTAGTTTAGCTGAAGTTCGGCCGACTCTTTCTTTATTTAGGAATTTCTATACCTTCAAGCATCATCCCTCAGCAAAGGACTGATGGTACTTCTCTCCTCAGTTCGGTAGAAAGGGGTTGCTGAAAGGCGCCCCTTCTTCTATCCACAACTGGAAGGAGAGGTTCTTCTATGTCCGATGCCCGACCTTGGAGCTAGGATTACCCCTTGGGGCTCTCTAAGGAATTTCGTCCGCTAGGCTTCTAGTCTGGAAAGGGACGACTTCAAAGCCTCCAAAAAGCTCGAGACTACCGAGCACCTCCTCCCCGAACTTTTGAAGGAACAACTTTTGTTCAACATCGGCCTGAGTCCTCTTAACCTTGTCGGTACCATTTTTTTTTTTTGCTTCTCCTTTCTCTTATTCCATCTCTAAGCCATGTTGATCTTCTTTTATCGCAGATATGGATGCAAGCGTGGCTCGGAGGTTAGCCCAGGGTCTCAAGACCACAAGAGAAAAGATGCCTCGACCTCGGAGTCGGTGAAGAAAGCCAGGACAGAAGGGACAAGCTCGGCCGTGCCTGCTCAGTTGCCATCACTGTCGATGTCCCTTCCAACGTCGAACTCGAAGTCCCCCGAGCCTTTCACGGAGCCCCCCGATCGAGGATCCCGCTCCAGAGGCTCATCCCGAGGGGCACTCGGGGTCGAAGGGAGGAGAGAAGAAGACCCTGGCCTGGAGGAGCCACAGTCGCAAGGTTGCCGTCGAGGGGGCTGGGGCTCAGAGGAAGACTGGAGAAAATTCCTTCAACATAGGGATTGATAAAGAGGCTGGTCGAAGGGTGCATTCTGCCCGAGATCGTCGAGAGGATCGTCCTTGCTGATCCCGAGCTGCGGGTCTGGGACTCTCTGGGATCTTTCCTCGAAGTAGGTTAACTCACCTTTTTCCTCCCTTCTTAATTTATTCTTCAGCATTCATATTGATCCCGACTTTCTTGTAGATTGGGTACAGCTTGTGCCAATGTTGAGGCGGTGAAGATTGCCAAAAGGAGGTAGCTCGGGCAGAGGAAGGTGCCTGATGGGGGCCGCTCCCTCGAGGAGAAGATCGTCGAGGTCCTAGGTCTCCAGGAGGTGCTGGAAAGGAGGGACAAACCTGTCTGATTGAGGACCGTCTTGGAGGAGGAGAGAGGGAAGCTGAGGCTGAGGTCTCCGCATTGAAGGTGCAGGTTTTTGAGTTGAAGACAGGGTTTTTGAGCTGAAGCACGGATCTTGTTCTGGTCTCGGAGGCAATGGCCGAGCAGTGGGAGTTCAAAGCTCCTCCGAGATGGAGGATCTAAAGGTCCAGTTCGGCCAGGATGCCTTCATCAAGGGTTTCGAACTCTGCCAAGAGAAGGTGGCTGGGAGGTTTTCCAAATTGAATCCCGGCTTCCTGAACGAGACATCGATGATGAAGCCGGACCATCTGAAGCTGCTGCCAGTCCTCCCCCATCCGGGCCTCATCGACTACCGTGGTGCCGCTGACGATCTTTCCGGGGATGCTGAGCTTCCGGGGATGCCGAGCCTCTCTACTTCTACCCCAGAGGTCCGAAACCTCTAGCTTTATATTTTTCCTTTATGGTGATTTTTTTTTTCATTCTCTTGTACTTGAAATTATTCAATCAATGAAATTGGATCCTTCTTTACAGAGGTCCCCTCTTTTTTTTTTCTGTATTCTTTTCCTTATCTTTTGTCTTCTTATACTAATCTGAGCACGACCTTTTGTCTCCCAATGACAGTGTCCTGTCGAAGCTCTCCCCCTGCACAGGAGATTCCTATGAAGTCGATGATGAAACCTCAGAAGGAAAGTTTGTCAGTGATGAAGAAATCTAAGAAACTGGAAGA